>NW_024427326.1:0-61779 GCF_017639655.2 Falco naumanni | reverse complement strand
TTATCAAGCATCTCCACACTACTAAATGCCCAAAACCCAAAGCAGATCAGTTGCATTCCCATGATGATGTGCCCATTCATACCATCAGAACATACCATTTTTTGAAGTTCGTTGTCGTGTTCGTCTTTCAGTTACTAAAGAAAGAAATGTTATTAGTCAGGTCAGAGTACAACATAGCAATAAGGGTTATTCCTAGGGGTTGCTACAACAGAAGACTGACTTATTAAAAGAAATGCTGCAATGGTTGTGCTGTCTTCACAAGTGTAAAAACTACTCTGCTGCCCCCAAAAGACCTTTTTTTTTTATTAAATGATTCTTGAAAGATTACTCAGATGAACAACTCTTACAAGTAAGGAACCATGCTGCCTGCAGACAAATGTCTCCAGTACTGGTTGCGGTTTTTAAAGCAGAAAATTGCAGTATTTCAAAGCATTTAAATATTTTACACCATTGTTTCCATAAATGCAATTTCTCTGTATTAACCATAGAACCATAGAATGGTTTGGGTTGGAAGGGACCTAAAAGGTCATGTAGTTTCCACCCCCTCCTGCCATGGGCAGGAGTAGTAACGTCATAATCCTGATTTTTTAAAGTAAAAATGCATTATCATTACATTTCCATAACTGTTCCTGCTCTAAAGCATTGTTCTTTGCATTGGAATTAAATTCTGGAAAAAAACCACTCCCAAGTCCCAGTAATTAAGAAAAAAGCACAAAAAAAATGCAAAGTATCTCTCTGAATTCTCTAAAGAACAGACAAAATGTAAACAGTACATTCCCCTGTGTTTTGCAACAAGTCTAGTTACTGGAATCATAGAAAGACTTTAGAATATAAGCTCAGATTCAGGTTTTAATTATATCCTCTCCCATGCCTCAACAGAACATACATGCTATGGGGATGGGAAAAAAAAGCTATAGAAAAAATTTACCGCAGTATCCATTTGAAATGTGAAGAAATACTTTAGTGTATTCCCTGTTTTCACTGTAATACCTCCCAGCTCCAAATGGAGGAAGCAGAATAGAGAGATCTGCTAAGATCACACTACACCATGCTTAATTTTCAAAAAAACCTGTTATAAACTCATGAAAATAGCCACTTGCCCACATGGCATGTTTCTCATATCCCTAAGATACAAAGCATACAAAACTACATCAATGGTGTCTGACCCAGACCATCTTGCTTCAAGTTGAAAAACATTTAAAAAAGTGAATGTTAAGTGTGCAGCGGGCAAGCAACCTGAACTTCCTTATCAGTGTCAAGGGCAGCACCTTCATGCCTTAAGAGCAAGGGGCGCAGGGGCAACACAGAGCAAGCCGCAAATGCAGTGTTACTCACTCTAAAGCATTTTATTCACAAGGTTTTGGCATCAATTACTGGGTTTGGGGTTTCTTCAGCTATACTGAACAACTTGGCTATACCCTGGAGGTGCACTGTGCTTGTATTCTAGCTTATGCTGTGGATTCTTCCTGCAAAGAAGAAAACAGTACAAGCTTGATTTGCACCTTGTTCCACGCTTAACAAGAGCTCAGCAAGTTCCAGAACTCCTTTGTATTTTGTGAATATTTTTAATTTCTTTTTTAAATAAAATTCCTGTGACCAGTGCTTTACTGCAGTGTCTCAGCATATCGAATGTAGGGTGGAAAAAAAAAAAATAGGGTTCAGTAAGAGTTCCTCTTGTTTCGGCCTTTAATTAAAAAAAAAAAGGCAAAAAAAAAAAAGCTGATCAAAACCAAGAGATGAGATAGTTCCCAAAGTTGTAAGATGAGATGCATTTGTTCAGCATAATAAGAAGTGATCCAATTATTTACTCTCACTAGAAACGAAACCAGAACATGAACCTCTGGTGCATAAAGCACAATGCACGCCCAGTGCATCACAAGTCTCAGATACACAGGCAAAGCTTCAATATTCTGCAACATAAAGCTACAAATCAAATAGTTTGGGAAAATTATTGCTTGTCTCAAAGTAGTACCACAGGGAAAGGACATAGAAGGATTGTTAAGAGAGATTATTCATTTCTGCAATATGCTGCTGCAATCCAGAAAGTTCAACATACAAGTGTGTATGTCTTCTATTAAAAAACAGCATCAATGCAATGAAAAAAATAAAATCAAACTTACTCTGGGATCTGCAGTAAATGCTGCCCTCATTCAGGCTGTGATCCAGGTCACAACACGCTGATTTATCCCCCTCCACACGCCCCCACCCCCCAAGCAGTTATCCAATGCTGTTCTAATATTTTAACTCGGTCCCACTTACATCGTGCTAATCTGTTGTGTTAGTGCATTAGAGGCTTTTCTCAAGGCTGCACGTTAAAATAGTTTCAGCTCAATTTACTGTTTTGCAGAAAATAAAAAAAAAAAAATATCCAACTTTGGAAGAAAACTGGATCAGTTGTCATAATTTTTGCTTCTGAAAAGAATGAAAGCCCACTATTTAAGAATAACATACCACGTGACATTGCTTGAAACACAACATTAATTTCTGTAACTGCAGAATTTTGGGGATATTTTACAAAACACCCTTGCTGTGAAGACCGCCTCGTAAAACTAGTTATTTATTTGTTTTCTTATTCTTCAAAACCAGCATACTCTTCAGTAGAAATACCTTATTTTCATGTCAAATAACGTGACAAATTCACATACTTCAAGTTGATTTACAGTTTTATGGCTACTGCTGTCCCAAAGTACATGACATGTGCATTAGAAGGGATTGTTACCTGAATAAAAACATGCAAGTACACCTTTTTTTAAATACACTGTACTGAAACAAAAACAGTTGCCTAATTCGGTGTTTTGCAAGTATTGTCAGCATCAGAGCATTTGATCCCAACTCAAGGCATAGCACTTAGATAATTCAATTAGGTATTCAAGTAGTAGCCAGCAGATAAAGACAACAAAAATAACATGAAAACCCTTCAAATGACACCTGTTGCTTCTACCCCCAAAAGAATGAAACACAGGTTAAGAAAAGATCAACTAATGCAGCACAGGAGTTGTCTTACCTGCAAGGGGAGACAGTTTTAGTTCCGCTGTACTCCTGGAAAGCATGTCGGCAATTTCATGACCGGTATAAACCCAGATTTCTGCTCCCGAGATGAGAAATTCATCTCACAGATGTTTTTCAGATGAGAAATACTTCTGTGTTAGCTGAACGTAAGATGGCTTTTTCCTAAAAGCTACCCTCATTTTCTTACATTTTGTGAAGAACACGCTCTTTAGGATCATCACACTTCCCAGGAGAGAGAGAAAATGTTTTTGCTCAAGCACAATCTTGAACAGCAGCTGTTCGTTTCAGTATGCCCCCACAGAAGGGCTGTTGCCTCAAAATATATCCCTTTGTCCATTGCACCAACTACAAAGCAGTCATGAAACTCTGCTAAATAGAAGTGTAAAACCTAGATGTTGAGAAACAAATGGAACAAAAGGATCTTTTGAATCAACAGTGGTTAAAAGAAGCAGCAGTCTGCCATGAACTGCATTTTCTTGCTGGTACCTAAATTATGCTTGCTTACACATCAAATACGGATTAAAACAGAGAGTTTGTACAAAACCTCAACAAATATTTTATCAATATCTAAACTAAAAGTTACATATCAGGAACAACGCGTAACAATAAATTATTGTTTCTATACAAGAAGAACAGTTTACTGCATGTTGAAAAGTGAAAAAGGTTTGATTTTTGGGCCGCTGAATAGGTTTCAAAAGTCAAGTCTTCAGGTTCACCGGCTGAAATCACAAAAAAAATGTTGCACAGACTTGGGTGCTTTAAAGGTAGAAGTCTGTCCACAGCAGATTTTGGAAGGCCACAGTCGAGGTTTAACATCACTATCCTATAGCCATTTTGCAACTCCAGGGGAGAACATTCTTAACCGGTAAAACAAGCAAAGCCATTTTGCACAGTGCTTCTTACCTGTAACAAGCCGTTCCATACGGACATTCAGGCCGGTTATCTTTGTTATCCTGAGTTACAATCTCGGTTTCATGATAGTCATCATCGTGAGGGTGACTGAACTGCTGAAAGTGAAGGGGATTCTTCCTGCAAAAGACAAAGATAGATCAAGAACCGACTATTCCATTTTTACGCAAGAAGTGGAGACAAGAAAGGTGTTACTGAATCAGTGACAACTCATTTTTCTGTGGTTACAGAAAGAGCAGCTTTTAACGTTTAATTTATGCAGAATCTAAGACCTGCTTTCAGGGTAAGAGAAGAAAAGTTTTGTCTCAGCACATGCTGCAAGAGGTTAAAACACAAATTCTCCTGTTTGCCACCAGCTCCAAGTTTCAGACCTCCAACACATACACAATCTCCTGATGTAGTCATATAGCACAAATCTTACTGAGCAGCTGGCTCCGTTAGGACTCCCTCTGGAGCTGTGCAAGTGCCATACAAACCTCTCGCAAAGTCTCAGCTCAAGCCGCAAGGATCACCCCTGGCAGCCGAGCAACTGCAGCACTGGAGACTTCCCACGCTCTCCGGTGATCGCCTGTGAGCTTTAGGCAATAGGTCTCAATCATTCTGTTCCGTGTGAAAGTTACTTCTCACTTGAATACTTCAAATGCCAGCGTATTATTCCAGAGGGATGAAGTACTGAGGCCTGAGCAACAGGCCCCGAGCCAAAGCTGACCTCTAGACAAACCCGCCAACCAAACATTAAATATATTTAGTATCCAAACATCAGCGAAATATGCACAATCATTAACTATGTATGACCATTAGCGAAAGACAGATAAAATATAATCATTAGTGAAGATACCGTGTGTCCTGCCTTGCTTACAGGCAGGTGGTCAGGGCCATGAAACCAGGTATTTTCTGTGGTTAAAATCCAGCAGATACAGGAATCTCCCTCAGGTCCTCCCTGAGCCCTGGCCAGGCTTTGGTGGGATCTGACAGGAGAGTGAAACCAGATGTTTCTGCATTTGAAGTTATGTGAACTTGTTTGTTCCCTAGTATAAAAGCCGGAGCCTCTCGCAGTGACGTTGGAGACCTCACCTACCAGATGCCCTGCGTAGGACTTCCCAGCTGCCGGGACAGGCTCTCCAGATCCTTGCTGCAACAAGATCCCCAGCGACTGCGGATCTGGGTGATGGTAATGTATTAGGGCAACTGGTGATGTATCTGTCTTAGTCACTACAGCTAATGGTGAATAGTAATGATCGGGTGCATTGCCTTGCTTATCTCTTTCACCGCTTGAATCAGGGTATCGTAGGCTAACCCTTTTGTACGTGCATATGCCTTATTTTCGGCATTAATTTGAAACAAACAGTAAAGCAAGGTTATTTTGTGTATTGGTGTCTGTGTGCCATCTACCGACCCTGTCAATTGGCAAAACACGGAGCAGTCTACTGGACATGACACCGATGGTGCTCTCAGGTTTGCCTTGGCTACCGTGGCATTTTATTTGAAATACCAAATCACAACGACGACATGAAGTTGTACCGTAAGACACAGCTCGGAGCCACACCAACGTCAGTGATGAGAGCGCATTACCAGCATCCATGACTTCGTGCTCTACAACACTTAGTCGAATCCAAGGTGAGCAAGCAGTGAATACACATATATGCATCATTCAAAGGCCTTTTCTACTGCTTCTAGGCAACAGGCTTGCGTGCACACCGTACAAGACACGGCAACTATAAACAACATCACTTAGTGAAGATTTTCTGTAAAGCGATGCTAAAAAGAACACAGAAAAACACATCATGACTTCAGGAGAAATTCAGGTGACAGATCAAAAGACACTACATAAAAATTATGTCACAGCGTGAACATACTGTACTAAAAGCAAATCTACTTTTCCCTAATGATTTCTTTTAGAGACACTTTTTCTCAAGCGTATTTAAAAGCAAGAAATGGGAGATGCTTTAAGAAATGATTTTCCAAAAGATATCCGCAAAAGACTTCTGTGATTTACCACATCAATTCCCAGAACACATAATCTTCAACATGTTTGTGCAAATTATAAACGTTACCTGCTTGCCTCAAGCAAGAGGAACAACTTTAAACTAGAGCGAGTACTGCTTTAATTTGTACTTGTTACTGCTGCACTGAGAAACACAAAGCCAGAACCATGTATGTAGCTCGCCACATACACAACAGCTCCCTCACTGACCACAGGCATTCCTTCCTTTAAATTCACAACCGGCTCTTTGGAACTTTCTGCGGAACAGACAGTATTAATTTCAGCATTTCAACTAACAACATAAGAAAAAAGCTTTTGTTACAGCTTTGGCAAAATGACTACTTGAGTGCTGTGAGCTCTAGCAACCATTCAGGCACCAAAAAAAGACTAGATATTTAGTATTAATACTTTACATCTCCATTTGCCTGGTACCTTTCATTCAGGAAGCTCAGCAAGCAAGCTACAGATAAACTCTTCCATGAGTTACTTATCAGACATCCAGTGTGCCTCAGATCTACTTACACAGCTGACAGACGCCTCGTCCTGGTCTTTTCTGTTAATTTCTGCAGACTGTAGGGTAAGTCAATACTGTTTCACTAGATATCATTGCAAAGTTGCATCTAGCAGTATTTTATTCCACAAGTTCTCAGGAAACATCACCAAATTCAGGCTGGCTGCCTACTTCCTTTGCCATTCAAAAATAAATGGGATGAAACCAAGTAATTTTAGAGACCGCTTGCTTTGTTTTCTAAATGCACAGAGCTAACTTACTAGCAATACTAGCTAGAATTTTAATTCGGTCATTTGAAACACAATTCGTCTTCTCAAAGGGATACAGAAGCAGCTAATGCTCTGTGAAATCAGTTTAATACTTATTCCTACAATAAGACCCTAGTCACCAAGGAAAGAAGGCCTAACAGCTGTCAATTAGCTAACCTATTCTGTTTTAGGTGACAGCCAGTTCCTTTCAAAAATTTACTTCAAAAGGTATTTGGCCAATACCAAACAGCCCTTATTGCAGGAGAGAAAAAAAAAAAAGAAGAGAGAGGAGAGAAAAGAAAGAGAGAGGAGAGGAGAGAAAAGAAAGAGAGAGGAGAGGAAAGAGAGAAAAGAGTATAGGAGGAAGCAGTAAGAAAAAGGAAAGGGTCTCGATGTATGCTTCCTATCACTGGGCTTCAGGATTTTTTGGGCCAGTGGATGATGCTCCTCAAGTTATTATACTTTACCTTTGAAGCACCTTAAACATGTCCTACTTCAGATGCTCAGGACTAGAAAAAAAAATAAAAATCATAGTTTATCCTACCTTGATGTGGATAATTTATACTCACTCCACTTCTATATGTTGTGCAACAATATCCAGCAAAATGAAAAGCAGCAGAGAAGTGCATAGCTTCTATTAAGCAAATATTATCCCTTCTTGCAAAAATCTTCTTCCTTTTATTAGGACTTTGGCTTGTTTGAGGGTTGTTTGGGTTTTTTTGAATACAAGAAATCACAGTTGTAAGAGCACACCATCTTTCATGCTGGAAGTTGCACTCCAAAGTTATTTAGTTTTACAACAAAACCTCGCTGCATAGGAATATGTTATTAGTATGATCAAAAGAAAATCATTAAGCTTTACTTGCACAAAAATTAACCAATGAAAAGCCTATTTTAAGAATAAAGTTTCAGGAGACCCGCCTTCTCATAAACATATACAGAAGCTCCGAATTGGTGTCCCTGCGCTTTGCGTTGCAGAAAATTACACAAATAATTACACAAGTAAAACTTAGAAAGTTCTTCAGAATCGACGCAGTCATCTCAAGCAGAAGCTGAGTGTCGCTCAGTGAAATATTCACGACAGTTTTCATCGATGCAGCTCCCAAAAGCATCTTAAAAGCTTCTTCTAAAGCAAATTTAAGTGGTAAGGTCAGAATCCCTGGCTCTTCATAATCACATGCAGGAGACTCCTGCCATCCCAAGGGCTTTTTTTCTCAGCCTACTAAAGAAACTGGTAGTGAAAATATAATGAATTACCCGCACTAGCTGTAAAGCCATGGAATTCAAGTCTGAAGTTACAAACACCTTACACACACCTGCGGTGTAAGTTCTAAATTGTAAGTCTTATTAGAAAACAGGTCTCAAAAAAAGACAGATGCAAGTCTGTAGCTGCCAGATGTACAAGCTGAAGGTGAAATGAAAAATACTGATTTTCATAAACAAACAAAGACCAAAGTATTTCTAAGAATGCCCACACAAATCCAAAGGTTGGTTGAGCGTGCCCTGCTTTGACAGTTCCAGGAAAGGTTCACACACACCCAGTCAGCACAGAACAGTATCACCGGCAAGCAAAAGGACAGAACCCTGGACCAAAATTGTGAATGACAGTTTCAGAGAGGAGAGTTCAGCTGTATCGCACCGCTACTATGCGGCCCTTGAAATCGGGGGGTGGGTTCAGATTGGGTTTTATTTTTAATTCCCTATTCTTCTAACTTGGGAAAAACAAGCAGCAGACAAGAAAATGAACCAAAGACAGTATTCAAAAGGTCAGCTCCTTGACAACAAATATAGTCAGGCATAACATACACAGAGCACGTTGCCTCCTAGTGGTAACAGCAGTTTCTTTCGATTTGGTAAAAGCTTCAGACTACCACAGAAAGAGAATCTCACACTGAGGAGGACCACAAGAAGAATCATCTCTGGAGCGAGAGCTGTGAATCAAGCTGGATTCTTTCAAAAGCAGTGGTTTCCAATTCATAAACGAAGAAACTGAGCTATGGGTTACAAAGTTATTTCCTAAATGTTTCAGCTATGTGTTGTGTAAGAGACGTCTAATAAAATCAACTAAACTAACATTTCATCTTTTCAGCTTGTGCCGTTCTGCCAGGCACCTACCAAAGGTGCCTGTCATATCCAGAAGGCAAGTGTCTCTCAATAGCAGTTCACAAAATAAAGACTAGAAAACTGAAGAGCATTTAGTTATCGGATAAATGACATTTGATGACTATGAAACCTCACCTAGAAAGAACACTTTAAGGAAATGGCTTGGTTACCAAAGCAGTCCTCATTTGAGACGTTGACTCCTACAGCACCTTGCGTCAGAAGACACCTTTCATAAGGTGAATGGAAGGAGACGAAAACCAACTACTCATTGTACTGAAAAGAGCACTCAAAGCAGCTTCTCTTCCTCAGCAACTCTACAAACCAGGTTTTGCTCAAGGAAAACACCACACCATGAAAAACTGAATACGCGACCCATGTGTTCCTTCAAAGCGTCCACTCACATCACACACGCGTACATTTCTGTCAAAAACAGGGGTAACTGCAATGGCTTGCTTTACTCCACCACAGCCATCTCATCGATGCAGAATGACTCCTTAGTATTTGCTTTTAATGCAAGCCCACCAAGACAGACTACAAAGCACCTTGCTTTGCTGCAAACCAGCAGGTTTCGTCTCATGACAGTTCCTGAAGATCAGAACCGATGGGTTTGATACTTCCTATTTACAAATTTCTCCAACAAAGTAAGATTTTGTTATGTGCTATTTCAGAGCATTCTTTTTTCTTATAAAGCAACGCTTCCCAAAAGAGCTGCCACCAAATGTTTTAGAATAAAGACCCAAGAAGAAATGTGCACGTGCAGACTCCTATTCCACATTACCTGTAACTAAAACTTGCTTTCCAAAACATTAGGAACCCTTCAGCATGTCAGAGCATTACACCAGCTTAACCCCCACACAGGGGAAAACTTGTCTGAGCAAAAAGAAAAGGAGCTGGAGCAAACTAAAGGCTGCATTTGGACTACCGGATCAGCTTGACTGCCTAATAAAACATGTTTCCCTCATAATCATTAAGGGCAAAAATTGAGATGCGTGAAAGTATGCTACGTGTAAACTTGAAGTCTGTAGCGTTCATTAATGCGACAGCTTTACGCTTTTGATATACCGTTACCTGCAGCAATAGGCACGCCAAATACATACAAGAACCCCTTTACTTGTCCTGGCTTCTTTTCTGAGCAACCTCAGGTTTTACTATTGCTCAAGCCGCTTGGGGGAAGAGGAAAAAAATACAAAAGCAATAATAGTAATAATAATTTTTAAAAAATAATCACAGGCCCCCCTGCTTCCTGGATTAGCCTTATCTTTTGTGCTTACAATGTACATGGATTTATCTGGAGCTCAAAACCTTCTCCAAAATGCAGTTTGCAGGTCACTGGTCACTTCCTAGCCTCAGGAACACCTCTAGATTCCTATCTTCCATTCAATACATTAACACACCACACTACAGACCCTGCCTGGGCAGAAAGAACGAGCAGGAGACCAGGCACGCAGCACTGGCGTTTTTGAACTTCGCTGCAACCTTTGTAGCGCACAAAACATCTGTATGACAGATCCTTCACCGTGAATCGAGAGGATATGAGTAGCAGAAAAAAAAAATAATATATTGTCCCTCAATTGAAGTATCGCCAAAGACACTGACCAGGTAAGGGTACTGACCAGAGAAGGGTTAACAGGGAGTTTATAAGTGTGACTTGTTCGGGTTTTAAGGGGGGTCCGAACGCTTTAAAAAAAACCCAAAAGTGCAGACTGGCCAAGTTATAACAAAAGTAGTTCTTCATTATTTAGGGATAACAAATAGTAAGTATTTTAAATATTCAGATCACAAAGCATGCAATAACTTCATCTTTCATAAAAGTTTCAGCTGCTAATAAAATAAGCCCACAGGGTCTATGTTGGGCATTTCAATCATTTACATCTCTTCTCCCTGCTGGTACATGTACTCTACACACAGCGGGGTTTCTTTCTTTTCTTTTTAAAGTGGACCTTTGTTTCTTATTTCCTACGACACTGCACTGTTCAATTTGCTCAAGTAAATCATCCCTTGTTTAGGCTATATTGGCAGTTAGCAAGACATCCTGGCTCTTCCTTTTAGACTTTTAGAATTCTTGTTATGCCACTGGTTTCTCATCAGTCCCCCCCCGTTTACCAAAATATCTTTTTCAAACCAAAGCTTGTAACCGCTTTACTGTTTACTCTTCTGTAGCTAAGACAGTACTTCTTAATAACAAGCTAGCTTAAGCTAGTTTTATTTTTGCTTTACCTGTAACAGCCTGTTCCATACATGCAAGGTGTCCTCTTACGCTTGTTGTGTTTGGAGCTTTCTGAAGTATCTGCACTTCTGGTTGAATCAGAAATCTCAGTCTTGTAATCCAGATTTGCATCAGGCTCAAGAATCCCCTCCTGGGCACCAAAAGATTGGGAAGTCCTGCCCCAGTGAGCTTGTTGGCTTGTAGAACCAGTAATCTGCTCTTTCTTTTCTGTGTCCTCAATTCTATTTTCTTTACTGGAGATCTGACCTACTCTTTTAGACAATTTACTATGCAGCTGCCTATCTTTTTTTTCCAGAGAACTTCCAGGGGTTTTTGTTCCAGTCTTGCCATTTCCTTCCATGTTTCTCATGGTATTCTCAAGAGGAAATCCAGATGCATTCTGTGGAACAAGGTTACATTTTGAAGGACCTGAAAATGTACACGCTTCAGAATTAAAAGCTTTAAGGTCAACTCCGCCTCATCAGTCCTGTTTTCAAAGGGAGAGAATCATAGAAGAGCCCAGGTTGGAAAGGACCTCAAAAGATCATCTGGGCCAGCCTTTAAAATCTTCTACCCCACTTTCCAAACTCAAGTTAGCTGCTAAATACACCTGCTGAATGAAAGGCTCAAGTTCAGAACACACACGCACTTTAAAGGAAAACTTATTCTAGAGCTCCCGTCCTCAGCTTCAGTTCCCTCACGACACGGTCAGGCTCCTCTCTCACCACCTCGTTTGTGAATAGTCCAAGGACTTCAGTTTACACTAACTTTTGATTAGAAGTACTGCTCCTGAAAAATGAATGCGGATTATACATGTGACGATACAGTAGCCTCTATAAGAACGTACCCTCCTATACAATAATCAATTTCAATCCCTTAAATAGCAAGCTAGATGGAAGATATCTATTTATCTATATGCAGGAGATACAGGGAATTCATGACACACACCTTGAGCTTAATCCCACCCCAATAAATCTTAAACGCTTCAGCTTGTGACTCTAAATCATACAAGAGTTTGTCAGGAGACACCATTAAGTAAAAATTTCCCTTTTGACAAATCCTGCATTTTAAAGTTTGGAACACACGTCCGCTGAAAATAAGAGATGTGTGCTTTAGAAAAAGGATACGAGATACGTAACCAAGACAAGAGCACTGTCCCAACAACTGAGACGTCACCCAGAAGCAGACCCGTATCGAAAGCTGAACTACTTTGGTACATTACCAAACTATTCAAAAGCTTCTGCTCTCTACAGTTTGTGATCTAAGTTCCTCCTCCAGGAGATGTATACTTAGTTTACATGGATGTGTTTGGCAGAGCTGGAAAATCAGGTGGCAGTTACCTATTTGATTTTGTTCCTTTCAATGCAAGCCTCATAAACTGTTAACCAAAACCCGAGGCAATTACATTTGAGCAGCGGGGTGATTAAGAAAGGGAAAAGTCAGAATTAGTATCAAATGATCCAGACAGCAGCATATTTAGTAAGTCGGCTTGGAGACAAAGGTGACTTTTTTTATTAAGACTCCCAAATTAAGGCTCAGTAAACAACTGCCGCTCAGGAAATAACCCTTCATTTGCAAAGCAGAACTAAATGACTCTAATTTGCCACTTCCACTTGTGACTTCTCTGCTACATACTTCATACTGCGTATTACATGCCTGTATTGTATGTAATGAGACTAAACACTTCCACGGGCATGATGATGACGACTAGTTAAAAAACAGGTCGTAATCAAAGAAAACCAAAGACAACAGCGCTATTGGCACTCGCTATGACACACGTGTGACCTCTCTGCCACCTGGTGGCTGCTGGCACTTAAAAGAACTAAGAATCTTTTCAGTTCCTACCCTACAGGACATTTTCTCAGTTGCCTTAATTATGACAGCAGCAGCGTGATTCTGGCTTTGATATCAAAATGCCAGTCTTTTAGAGCTCTCTAAGATTATTACTTGTGCTTGAACTAACCTACTATTTTTTCTGCAAAGTTCTGAAGGCAAGTACACTGTGCTTCAGATAAGAAATATTTCTAGAACGATCAGGAGAAAATAAGTAAGGCTTCACAGAAGCTCACAAGTCAGAACACTTCTTCAGATAAAAAGAGCCACTACTTTATATCCCAACTATCCCGAAGGGTACGCTCGCCATGAGTAACGCGTTTCAGCTAACCTTAAGATTTAATTAAAAAACAAAACCCTAAGAGTTTTCAGTGTCAAAATCCACAAAGCATTATCTAGTAACGGGATTTTAAGTGTTTTATAGATCCTAGAACAGATCCAGGCAATTCTAATGCTAGAGATTAGAAACACCTCCCCCAGGCTGTTCACTTACAGGAAAAGTCAGTGAAAGCCTCAGTTTGCTCTCACCAAAATACTGTTTCACTTTGATAACGATCCTCCTCTTTTCATTACTAGCAGCATTTCACTGCCTATAAACGCAGCTGTAATTTGGGGACACACAGAGACTGACCAGCTGAAGCGTCTGTTCGCTTATTGCCACAGAGCATTTTGGATTTCAGATTACTTTTTCTTGTCTGTCCTTCTTTTTTGACTCAGATTTTGAGATCGTGGCACAAGCACACTCCATGCTACCTTTCTTCAAAGCGCAGCAGTTGCTACGCCATGTACCATCGTTCCCTGACCATAAAACTCTACCGAGAACGGCACGAGTTTGGGCAAAGTCCAGTACCACATTACATCAGTGTCATACCATCACCTATCCCTAGAAGGTTCTCGGAGAAAGAAACCACACACCAAGCCACTCCTAGGACCAGTACTTTGGCCCATGTCTACCAGCCTCTTGCTGTAAAGCTGAAAAGTCTGGTATTCCTGTGGAACTTTGGGAGCCAAAGTTCCAGATCCCAAGGAAGAAGTGCAAAAAACCTACTCTCATGAAGGCTTCCACCGTCCTCGCTATAGAGCTCTCCAATGGACTGGCATTTCAAAACAACTGCTGAACAACAAATTACAAGCAGAACACACGTAGACCCAGCCTTCAACACCACACTGTGAGCTACATTCTCAGTTTTTGAAATACCACGGTTCTTCCCTGAGCCAAAACATTACCTGAGATGAAGGGACAGGCATGGAAAGACAGCTCCTTTTCCCTTCATCTTGCTCTTCACCTTCAAAATCCTCTGCAGTTTCTTCAGAAGCTGATCTCTTTTTCTGCTGCACATTTACTTCCGGTTTTAATGACGCCGTATTACTTTTTCCTCCTCTCCCTTGGCCTTTTTTCATTCTACTACCTTAAAAGAAAAACAAAAGGGTTCTTTTGGAATGCAACTTTTTACAGTGAAATCCTGACCACATTAGAAATCTAAATCTGCGCTGAAGCAGAACATTGGGCAAAAAGCATGAGAAGTAGCAGCGCTGGGCATGTGCTGTTTCAACCACACATTTTTCATTCCCTGCTTACAGGAATAAAAAGCGTATTTTAGAATGAAACAGATGCTTGAGGGGCAAATTTGCAGGAAAACAATAAATATGTGGCAAAGGATATTCGGGATTGACTGTCTCAGTGCCACTGACAAGTTCATTTCCACAATAGGAGCGGATCAGTAAACTACACGGTCCAAGGACAACTTTTACCACACATCTTTTGTGTTAGTATCACCTCAGATAACCACTTTATGCACACAAACATCAATTAGGACACGGCAAAATCAGGGTATGCCCACCTGCCTAGTCAC
Organism: Falco naumanni; assembly: GCF_017639655.2. NCBI lineage: Eukaryota > Metazoa > Chordata > Aves > Falconiformes > Falconidae > Falco > Falco naumanni. The sequence goes on along the minus strand of NW_024427326.1, from coordinate 47,123 downwards.
CCACATCACAGCCCATTATTTCATCGGCCAGTAACCAACAGAAAGACAGCGAACGTTGTGCCTCCCGTTGGAAAGCTTCACAGCTCAGAAAACCGCAAGATCTCTGTCCTGAAGGGCTATTGCTGGATATACAGCTGGGAGACAGCCAGGGCCAGACAGCTCCATCTGCTGCAAAACGCATGCAGAAGAAAAATACTTGATGCCATTTTGCAAGACTTCAAGAACTCTCCCCCTTCAAAAAATAGACATGTGCCAGAGTCATGTTTACAAAGCAAGGAACGGTTCAAATTTTAATGTTTGACTTCAAAATCACAAATCAGCGTTACCTTCCCAGTAAGAAGACAGACAGGGGGAGAAGAAAAACAAAAAAGGGGCAGCCTCTTAGTTTTACTCTCTACCTTTCTACCTTCCCACCCAATATCACCTTAGAAAGATGCAAACCGTTCCACAGTTTTAAGGAAATATTTTAGATTTTCAGAAGAGATCGGTTGTTTTATTAAAGCAGCCCATCCTAAACTAGAATCATTCCCTCACATAGGGATTTTTTAAACAGCTCCAGTAGTGTTCATACATATCCCTAGCTCCCCCAAGGTCAGGCCTTCAACAGCACACAGGTGTCCCCGGCCCACACAGCTTCAAATCTCTACAGCTACCTGACCAAAGCGTTCAGCCTTTGAAACAAGCGTTAGATACACATACATATCAAAAAGTACAGTACTTGCGGAGACAAAACAAACGAAACCCCTCACCCTACACACATACACCCCCTCCAAAGGCAAGAAAGCAATCACGCTAGCGCAGGACCAAAGACAGTCAGCAGAGGTCCTCTGGTACCTGCAATTTTTATACCTGAGGGAATAAGCCAGCAGGGAACAGTCTAGAGTTTGAAAGGGGAAGTAAGGGGGGAAAAACTTTTGTAAGTTCCTGGTACTTTTGTAAGTTCCATCCAAAATGGAACTATTAGGCATGCATTCATATTTTTGTACGGGAATGAAAATTTTGGATTTTGTTTTTCTAAAACCAGGGAAATATGCACTTGACAAGTAATTTAATTAAGTCAAGTACACAAGGTGAGTTTCTGGTGATACAGAGTGAGGCTCTAACAGTTAAAACAGAGACCTTTATATGCAAGTGCTTTTTGTCTCTGGTTTTTTAAACAAGCATTAGGAAGATGGAAGTTAAGGGGGGGAAAAGTTTTGACTCACATTCTGAACTGCCTACCAAATGAAACTATTGAAAATAGTTTCACTTTCAAATGAAAATTTGAAAAAATGCTGCTGTCTGGATCATTTGATACTAATTCTGACTTTGCCCTTTCTTAATCACACCCGAGGCAATTACATTTGAGCAGCGGTTTTGTTTAACAGTTTATGAGGCTTGCATTGAAAGGAACAAAATCAAATAGGTAACTGCCACCTGATTTTCCAGCTCTGCCAAACACATCCATGTAAACTGATCAGAAAGAGCTCTGTCACACCCAGGACTGATGACAAAGGAGGCAGAAGTCAGTCTCTGTTGGCTGCCAGGCACGGAGCACGGGAAGAGAAGGAACAAATTAATACTTTCTATCACCACCATTACAATTACAGTTATATCAAAGCACATAAATATATATTGGTGTGCAAACGTACTACACTGCAAACCTACCTCCTTCCCTTAGAGGCTCAGAAAGCCTCTGAACCAGGGGGTCTCTTTCCAGCATCCAAGATGGAAGCACTCTCTTTCTTTGAATAGATTTTGATGGTTTGCTTTCATTATCGCCAGAAAGAGGAACCTGAAAAAACATTTACTCTTTAGTACCTTTTCCCAGTTACAAAAGAGGGGAGGAAGAAATAGATCACAAGTTTGTACCAGTTATGCCCTTCAAATGCAGCCTGGACAACTACCTACTTTTTGGATGGTGTCCATTGCCTGAAATTATTTTTTTTTTCCCCACACACTTCCCCCTCGCTCAGAAAAAACAACATCTATAGAAACCTTCATGCAGTAAAAAAACCTCTTTAGACCTTTGGAGGAAATACCTGAAAGGCTACAAACTTCAAGTTTCATAGAAGAGCCTTACCAGCACCTTGCTATAGAGTTTCCACATGTAGAGCTAAAGACAAACAGCAGGTTTAACAAACAAACACCTATTTGTCAAAAAAAAAATTCCCAACCAACCAACTAAAAACCCAGAAAAGTCTTGCTACCCTTCTTTCAACTTACTTCTCTAGAAATGAACCACACTCTAAACCTTGGCTGCAAAAACAATGCAAATACACCAAAGTCATGTTCGATACATATTTCTTTACTGCAAGTAATGCCATCAGTTTGAATCTTTACTTACTAAAAGGTAAGTAGCCATCCAGGGATCTCAGCTACAGTAAAGGCTGATACTTCATTTGTTATATGTAGTTATTATCTACTATACAATGATGTTGACCCACGTGTCCCTTCTAACTGGATACACAACAGAAGATCTAAGAAAAATCCACTTGCTCTATACACTATTTATCAGACTGTCTGAAAGCCACTTGACTTGGTAACATTTTCAAAAAGCAAAAGATGGGTTTTTTGAAAACTCTGTTTTGCTGGACAGCATGCTGGCTACCAGAGAAAAACTGGAGGGCTGGTTGTTTGGCTGTGTGTTTGTAATGGATCTTGACAACACAGCTCCATCACAGCTGTACGACTCAAATGAAATAGGCTGCTAGGACGCAATAAACAGACACTATTTACAGGCAGCACAAGGTATCTGCAGGGCAACTACAGGCTCTCCAGAGAGACATTTTAGAGGCTTCTAGGTGGGTTGGAAGAACAGTCATTCATTCCCCTGGACCTTCACAAGCACTGACAGGGCAGTAACTGATGCAGACCACACAACTGAACTGGACTTTGTTCTGTAGTACTGAACTCAGCCACAATATTGTTAGTTCGAAACATTCTTGTAGCAATGGCAATTTTTTTATATTTGAGAGGTTTTATATTTGAGAGATATATATTACTACTGCAGCATAATTATCATAAACAGAAATACACAACAGAAATGTATTCATATACTCGTAGAGTAAGCCATCCCAATCAATGAAACAACAGATATAAGTTCACAATTTTGACTGTTGTAATACTCTATTAAAAAAAATGCAACACCCTTTTAATTTTCAACACATGCTTACAAACATTAAAGTAAAATCTGAAGCACTCACCAAACATGGCTCCTCCAGAGCAGCACCACAAAGGGATCCTCTGCGGCCGAGCGCTCAGGGGCTCCTCAAATGCTGCACCATCAACGGCTCACCAGCGTGGCACCACCAACGGCTCCTCCGATGCAGCAAAGGGGCTCCAAGAAGAGCTGGGCATCAAACAAACTGCTCCTCCGGCGCTCCCTGCTAACCACTGCTCTGCTGGGGCGGCACAAAGCCATCCTCTGGAGAGGGGCCAGGACACGATCCTCCGGCGTGGTGACACCAGGACGCCTCCAGGACCGCAAACACCAAGAGCTTTGCTGCGGCGAATGGAGAGACGGGACGCAGCTCGATGCAAGCAAATGTCAATTGATTGTACAGAAGCACGAGTTTCTAGACACGTTCAGAAGCTGCGCGTTTTAAACAGATTGGCTCTTGAAGCTCAGCATTGCATACTGGGCAATCCCCGACTGGTGGTTAACTGCCAGCAGCTAACAGCAAGGTGGTACCTTTCCTTGGCGCCAGGCGCCACCCGTCTCCCCTCCCCTGTGCTCTGTAAACAGGTCTCATCATGTTAATTGCTGTCTAGACAAGCTCCAGCACATCCCTCTCAGCTAACCGATCGCCGGGCATGGTCCTAGTTTCCAGCCCGCTCCTGCATCTCCCCCTTCCTGCTGCACAAAAAGAACCTTGGAAACCGAACGAGCAAAAACAAGGTATAAGTAATAGAACAAATAAAAAAGCAACTAAGACACATTATCAATGTCAAACTAACCCACTGTCTGTGTTCCACACAATTTTACAATTTCCCCTTTTTGTTTTTGAACAGCTGGTACCAGGTTTGCCATGTTCTGCAGGGCCCTTGCAAACATCACAGCAACCAAGGGAACAGCAAACAAACAATCCTGCCAATTGAGGGAATGGATGCCAAAAAGGCTGACATTTTCTCAGATTTTGATACCATGTTGCTGCAACGGGGCGCCTAAAATCCACGCAGCGCATACCATCAAAATCCTCACAGCCATGTCCCTGAACCAACAACAAAAAGCAGTGGCAATTTTGACTCACCTTCTGAACTGCCTACCAAACAAGGTGATTTAACTCTTTAATGCTTTCCCTGCTGTTACTCCGGGAAACAGGAGAACCGCTGCAATAGTTCCCATCGTAGCCTCCTACTACATTAGCATCTACAGAAAGACAATTATCGACATTCAAAGTGTAAACAATATCATCTTCTTTTGGATTAACATTATACATAGGTGGAAGGGCACACCAAACAAGAACTGGTTCAGTCAGAAAGTTGGAAACATAGCATGCCTTCTCTGAACATACCTCTGGCGTCATTCCCTTCATTCCCTCTCTTTTTTATGCAAAGAGACACACTTTAGCATAACAGAGAAGCCCCTATTTACATCTCTGAGCCCGGACACAAACCGCAGCTGTATGCTCCACCAGGCTCAGGGCAGGAATCATTCATGCAGTTACATAGCTATATATCACTACAAGCGTGCAGACACCTATTAAACACTAGATAACCATGTTTATCTTTCCTAGTCTCCTTCACAATACCTAGCTCTTCTCTCATCTCTTGTTAGGTCAAAATATTCTCCAGCTTCCTCTCCTATCTCTCTCTTCAGACATTCTCTGTCCTCTTCTTTGCTTGTTAATTGCGAGGAGGCAAAGGGGGTGTGTAGCTGGGTGACCACGACCTGCTTTATGTTACAATCAACTAAACACTGAATACAGGAAAAAAAAGGCATGGGAGACATCAGGCAAACATCAATAAGGTGGTTAAAGGTAATTATAATAAATCCTGTAATACTTTTGAGTCATGGCCCAAAGTTTCCCAGCCGTGAGAAGAGACCAAAGGCATCCCGCCCCTGGCTCTGTTGCAGATCTTTGCTTTAAGGCTTTGAAGTTTTGTATACTTTTGTAAATTAATTCACAGTGGTCACTCAGATTCACGTAACACACCCTATCAAAGCCTTCACACTTGTGTCCCTGTGCTAATAATAAAAATCAGTAGCAACTCGGTTCTGTAGCAACATATGATGGACAGAATCAACATCTGTTAATAAGCCAGAAAAAAACACACCAGCATTTGTGACGTGCGGAATTAGACTCTATAACTCGAAAGTTATAAAGTAGGTGTGTTTATTGCGCGCAGATGCACGGGGGATCGCTCCTCCACAAGCCTGCATACCCGAAGTGACAAACCATCCTACATTTATACAATGAAACAAATGAATATTCAATTAACGCCTATACATATTCGTTACCTAAACCCCGCTTCCTATATCAGTCCGTTTCCTGGAACGTGGTGGGCTTGCAGGGTTGTAGGTGATTCATGTCCTTGTGACCATCCGATCTTCTCCAGCAAGGAGACTTAGCACTCCCTCCCTCTAGATAGCATTGGAATATCTCTCATCCTTCTCTCTTTCTTTTTTTAATAGCCCCTTTGTTAGAGGAAGAGGGGCAGGCTTCTCCTCAAAACTGTAGTTGTCTCCTCAGAGCTGTGTGCCTATGTGACCAGACACCGCACCCATGACTAGTCACCACATTCCTGGGCAGACATATACAATCACAGCCGGTGTTCCATCGTCCCCATTTCACACTATTTCTCCATATCAATCCCCCCTTTTCTATTAAATTAAGTAAATTCTTTTACTTAAGCAGTCTTCCCGAATGACATAAAGCATCATACATAAGTGTTACCCTTTTAAACATTCTCCAAACCCACAAATATGACATAATGGCTAGTATTAAGGAAATTCCTAAACTGATCAATAAGATCACAATGGGGTGTACCATAGTGTTAAGAATTGATTCATCTTTTCTACCTGGCCACTCGATTGTGGTCGGTATGGGGTATGTAATTGCCAATCTATTCCTAGATGGGGGCTGATCTGTTGCACTATTCTGGACACAAAATGTGGTCCTCTATTCGAGGACATTACCGCTGGGACTCCAAACCTAGGTATTATCTCTTGGAGCAGTATTTTGGTCACTTCCCGGGCTTTAGCAGTTCTGCATGGGAAGGCTTCTGGCCAACCTGAAAAGGTGTCTGTTAGTACCAATAAATATCGATACCCCCCTTTTCAAGGACGTTCCGAGAAATTGGGTCTGCCAATGTTGCACTGGAACATTTCCTCTACTAATGTTCCCTAGTTTCATTTTATTTGCTTTATTGGGATTATTGCATAAACACATTTCACATTGCTGAGTCACCTGTTTTATTACAGTATACAAGTTTTGCCCTATCAATTTCTGATTTAGACTTTTATATAAAGCATCAGCTCCCCAATGCGTCTTATTAATAATAGGGCTGTGGTCCATATTCAATTAGATGGTACCACTATATGACCAGCCCTTAAATAAGTCCACTTACTTAATTTTATTTTATCATTCATGTCCTGAATTCTCTTTAAGTTTTCTTTAGAATAGTTTGGCTCCTGATCTGTACTTACAGTTTGGATTTTATCGTCTGGTATTAAGGATAATTCCTCCTTTCCTACCTCCTCTGTTACTCGTCTGGCCTCATGGTCGGCCAGGCGGGTTCCAATTTCCAAATCAGTGCAACAATGGGCCATCTTATGTTCTTCCTTCCTGGATGATCCTCTTATAACAGAGGGGGCCATTCCTCACATCAAGGTCTGGCATGGCATATGTTCCCACCGCTCAATGCCTGCTGGGTTGCAGCCAACAGCAGAATTCAAGATTCTTCTTGGTGGCAAACACAGGGGCCAACCCAGTCTTGCCCTTGACTATGGTAGGAGGCACCTGACCAACCTTATTCCTTGTATTTCGTTGTCAATGCAGATGACGTGCGGAAAGCAGACTCCACAATCTGTAAGATTGTAAAGTAGGTATGTTTATTCAGCGCTGGGCAGCACGGGGGAGTAGTCCCGCCAAAACCGTGCGCGCCTGATACGAAAACTTGCTCTGTTTTTATAAGACAACTCATTACATATTCATAATATGATGTAATACGCCTATACATATGCATTACCTATCCCCGCTTTGTATTAAGATTAGTTCTGCAAGTCATTTCATATCTCTCTCCCGACTGAGTTTGCGCAGTGTCCCCTGCTGGTGGTCGTCAGGGGTCCTGAGGATGAAGGCAGGTGAGTCTTCCTCGTGACCCCCACATCTGGCGCAGGCTCAGTAACGTCCTGCTCTTTGTCCAAACCGCAGAACCAGCTTTGGCTTGTTCTTGCAAGGTTGTAATCTTTCTTTGGACTTATATGGTCATAAAGCTGGACTTATATGGTCATGAAGCCCTTTACTCCTGTACACCTTATCACAGTACCCAAGCAAACCGTGTAAGATTTGGCAAACAGCTTAAATTTTACAACTTTTACCCTAAACAGCTAAACAGACTATTACAATTGTTAATCTCTACCCTATCTCTTAACCCCCCTCTCTCTCTCAGTCCCCCCTTTTCAAAGAAATCAGTAAATTCTTTTACTCAGACTCGAAGTATTGATTAGATTCCAATTTTTGTCGCAGTTGATTTCTCTTCCATTCGCTATAGGAATTTCCAGTTCCCTTAAAACACCAAAATCCACAACGGACAGCTATACTAATAATTAAAAATAGAAAGACAATTACAATGATCATTACAAATAATTGTTTTAACCATGTTAGATTGGCCAACCAGGATGTCAATTTCTCCCATAATTCAAAACAACTCCAAGAAGTGTTGTCTTGTGTCACTTTATGTAGAATATTTACTTGTTTCCTTATTTCTTGGAGGTCCTCGGTGATTCGCCCGCTCTGATCTGCATACATGCAACAATCTACATTGATCACAGTGCATACCCCTCCTTGAAAGGCTAATAGCAAATCTAAGGCCATACGATTCTGTGATACTATTTTCGGTAAGTCAGTAACTTCCTCCTGGAGTGCCAGGAGGGCATCAACTGTTCTATTTTCCACTGTTTCTATTACAGCTGAGATGTTTATTATTGCCTTTTCCAACTCACAGAGTTTCATCTGCACATCCCATAACAAGTCACTGTCATGGCAAAACACACAGATTTACATTAGTAGATCTACTACAGAGTGTATTTTATTTCAGGTTTTCTGCCAATATCCCCACAGCCTTGCTGACCAAGGGATATTGTTTTTATCTGAACTGGGCAAGCCTCTCCCTTATCATTTTTACTGTAACAGGTAAAGCATTTTTCACCTTTTATTTTCGGATACACCTGGTTAAAAATTTATTTTACTTCAGGGAGGTCCTCTTTTCCTCTTTTCTGTTGAATTAAAGATAAGCTTAATATTTCAATTACTTGATCATTTTTAAATTTTAGTTTCATTTCTCCTTCTTTAAACGTCTAGATATTCTAATAAATCTCATCCCAACAAAGATTTTGGTGAATTTGGCATTCTTATTTGTTTTCTTAGTTTGTACTTTAAAGGTTTCAGGATGTTTTCCTGGTGGCCAGCAGCTCCCACAACTGTAACAATTTTTTTTATTATTATTATTATTTTTTTACTGAAGTTTAACAAATAAGTTGGTTTCCTATTCAGTAAAATTCCACCTCATACCCATTCCCTGCCCTAAAGGGGCCGTTACCGGTCCTGTTGTCCTGCAAATGCTGCAGCAATTGGGGTGACATTGTCAGGTCCTTCTGCTCAATTGTCAGCAACAGCAACCCCCTCCTCCCCACCAGCAGGAGGATTCGGGGCAGGAGATGCTCTTCCTGCTCTGCAGGTTACACAAGCCTGCCTCTGCAGCAGCACTTCTGTTTTAACTCTTTCTTACCCTGAATGCAAATCTGCTACTTGTTGCTTTAAGTTTGTGTTATTACATATCAGCCTTTGCAGGCAAACAGCAAACACCCTGCCATGCGTCCAGCGTGACTCAGCCGCACCTTCGAGGGGGTACGGGGGTTTGTACAAACTCACCCCAATACTTTAACACTTTCACAGGGTCTTTGACTCTCCACCCCCCTCCCCCGGCTTCAGATCTTACATACATTATCACAAGTTTTTATCTTACAACATGTTTCATTCTGGTTGCTGCACAGAAAGAACCACAACCTCAGCGCTATTTTTTTTTTTTTTTTTAAACACAAATCTTTCAACAAGAACTTCCTTAAAGCTATTGAACAGGTACACCAAAAACCTAAAATTTTAACCAGAGGACTAACGGTGCCCCAAAGAGAACGTGGATCAAGGCCTTGCTCATTAGCCTCTCCATTTTGTACCTCCGTAGCACTAAAACCTTTAAGACCGCCATATAAGTATTACTCTGACAACTGTGTTTGCCTGTTTATCTTAGAAAATTTCAGTATTTCTTTACAATCCATTAAGCACAGGCATAATTACACACATTTATTTTAGGATACTTCTGTGCCTCCCACAATTTAAGCCTATAAGAAGACGCTGTTTAAGCACCATATTAACTCAGGTTAACCAGCAGCAGCTTCAGTATTCGAATGGAAAGCCACAGACGTGTTCACAGTCACCAAAAAAATATCCCTGCAAATAAATCTACAAATCAGTTACTGAACTTGGCTTTGTATTGTGGAGCTGAATTGGAGCAATGCCACTGTCAGCTGAAATTAAGCAAAGTGCTCCATCCCCCCCACAGGCAGAGTAGAGCTAGTTTTGCATACAACGTGGACATCCTGTCCACAGCACAGGTGTTTAATCTTACAAATCTCCTTCTGCTGCATCACCCTACCTGCACAACACTGACACAGCCTCAGATCCTCATGTAAATATACTATAGTAATGCAACTTACATAAAGCAAGACACTGAGTACAGTTTTGTTTGTTTGTTTTTTTTATCCTTTTCTAGAGCCATAATCAAAGATCAGGTGGTGTTAATCCCACACTCCTCCCTGTCACACAAACATATCAGCACACATTACTTCATCCCATTTTCCTTCTCTCCATACTGCAGCAAAGTATTTTCTTATTCACATTTCCACCAGCAGACCCTCCAATATCCCTCAAAACACATCCTAACGGGCTTTTCTTTAAAATCCCACCACTCTGTTTTCCTCCCATTTCTCCAGCTTACACTCACAGAACACACTTATCACTTACAGAATTACTACTTACAAAACGCAACACACAGGTATCTTTCTACAGCAACACCAAGAGCTCACTATTATAAAAAAATATAGCCGAAATCACAGTAACAATTATCAAAGTCAAATTCCACATTCCATAAATCCGGTAACCAAAATAAGCAACACTGCAGCAAATAAGCTTTATAAGCAAACTTGCCAGGTTCCAGATGGCAATTAAATGCCGATAAAACCCAAACAGAACCAGAAGTATACTTAGGGTGTCAGCCACAGAAGTATACCTGAGTTTTCCAGACCAGACGTATACTTGAGAAACTAGTTCCCAAGCACACCCAGACGTATACCCGAGAAACTAGTTCCCAAGCACACCCAGACGTATACCCGAGAAACTAGTTCCCAAGCATACCCAGACGTATACTTGAGAAACTAGTTCCCAAGCATACCCAGACGTATACCCGAGAAACTAGTTCCCAAGCATACCCAGACGTATACCCGAGAAACTAGTTCCCAAGCATACCCAGACGTATACCTGAGAAACTAGTTCCCAAGCATACCCAGACGTATACCCGAGAAACTAGTCCCCAAGCACACCCAGACGTATACCCGAGAAACTAGTCCCCAAGCACACCCAGACGTATACCCGAGAAACTAGTCCCCAAGCACACCCAGACGTATACCCGAGAAGCTAGTCCCCAAGCACACCCAGACGTATACCCGAGAAACTAGTCCCCAAGCACACCCAGACATATACCCGAGAAACTAGTTCCCAAGCATACCCAGACATATACCCGAGAAACTAGTCCCCAAGCATACCCAGACGTATACTTGAGAAACTAGTTCCCAAGCATACCCAGACGTATACCCGAGAAACTAGTTCCCAAGCATACCCAGACGTATACCTGAGAAACTAGTTCCCAAGCATACCCAGACGTATACCCGAGAAACTAGTTCCCAAGCATACCCAGACGTATACCTGAGAAACTAGTTCCCAAGCATACCCAGATGTTACCCTGCGGAAATCAATTTTCTCGTCTTACGGGTAACCCCAGATTACCGGTAATACCAGAATACAGCAATAAAGAATACTATCACTTACAGGAGATGGGATTCTTGTCTGCCTCCGCAGTGATCCGATGAGTTGGGGAGTCCCTCCGGAAAAATCCCGGGGGTACCCAAGGGAGTCCACTTCCCAGCGGGTCCTACGGTCAGGCAGAGAGCCGTCCCATCTGGGGTGCCAGATTGTTTCAAAGAACGTCTTCAGAATTTCTTAGTGATTAAGTATTCTTTATTGTCGGCGCCGGGCGTACGGGGGATCCTTCCACCAATCGTACACACCCAGAGGGGCAGGTTATCTTATATTTATATAATGAAACAATGAATATTCCATTAACGCCTATACATATTCATTACCTGAACCCGCCTACCCTCGCTTCGTATGCTAATTAGCTTATCAGTCTTTCACGCTTGCGCAGATTCTTCCAAAAATTGTGGGCCGGGTCTTCAGAATGTGGGCAGTGGCCTATGGGAGGAAGGCTGTAGGTCTTCCTCATGGTGTACTTTTCACCTTTTGCTCATTATGTCATGGTCTTGCACATTTGCAGTGTTCTTATCAGTCTGAGGTAATTTATGCCCTTCCTGGCCATCTGCTTTTCTTGCTTAATTATTTCTTTTACCCTTATCTGTCCTCTCCTGCTGAAGTGTTCCGCTAAAGTTTTAACACAGAAGGTCAGCAGATAGGCGGATGTCTAACAAAGGATAACAGAACAGACACCACAGGTAGATGAGTCACATGTGGCGGTACATGATACCTACAATTGTTACAGTGGCTAACAAACATGACCACTGTCATTTCTTTCAAAGTCTCTAAAGTTTCTTGACTGCTCGCCTGTCTCAGTGAGTACAGGTTTCTAGAGCGTCTTAAAACTTCTTCAAATATTTAAAATCTCTAAATTTTCTCGGCTGCTCACCAGTCTCGATGAGTACAGGTGTTATCCTCGGGGTTTACGTTGTCTGCCTGGTCCAGCCAGCAAGACGATCGTTCAGCCAAGACGTCCCCTCCAGAACACAGCCCTCTTCCACCAGCTGTCTTTTTTACCGACCAGTTCCGTCCTTATTCTTCCAAGGCTTCGGAACGCCACCATAGGGGTCACCGTTTGAGGAGACTGAGGCAGGGACTCAAGGATCTGACTAGAAGACCCTTTGTGAGTCCATATACGTCTCCTTCTGGGGACGAAGCCTGACTCCCCGTTATGGATTTCCCACAGCTCACCTCTCAACTCCGGAGGGATTTCAGGCCGGCTCCTGCTTCCTTTCAGCAGATCATGCAAAGTTCTGTGGGATTCCCTGCAAGTCGCTCAGATAGGCGATTCGAGAGCCCTTGACGTCAGATCCTTAAACGGATCACATCGGGGTCACCAATTTGAGGCGAATGAAGAGACGGGACGCAGCTCGATGCAAGCAAATGTCAATTGATTGTACTGAAGCACGCACCAGCAAAGGGGCTCCAAGAAGAGCTGGGCATCAAACAAACTGCTCCTCCGGTGCTCCCTGGTACCACTGCTCTGCTGGGGCAGCAAAAAGCCACACTCCGGGTCAGCACGAAGACACGCTACTCCAGCGTGGTGACACCAGGATGCATCCAGGACGGCAAACGCCAAGAGCTTTGCCAAGCACACAGCAAGAAATGGCTCCTCCAGAGCGGCACCACAAAGGGATCCTCTGCGGCCGAGCGCTCAGGGGCTCCTCAAATGCTGCACCATCAACGGCTCACCACCGTGGCACCACCAACGGCTCCTCCGATGCAGCAAAGGGGCTCCAAGAAGAGCTGGGCACCAACAAACTGCCCCTCCTGTACTCCTTGGTAAACACTGCTCTGCTGGGGTGGCACAAAGCAACCTCTAAGCTGGCGCCAAGACACGATCCTCCGGCGTGGTGGACACCAAGGATGCATCCAGCAGGACAAAAGCCAAGAGCTTTGCCAAGCACAAAGCAAGAAATGGCTCCTCCAGAGCGGCACCACAAAGGGATCCTCTGTGGCCAAGCGCTCAGGGGCTCCTCAAATGCTGCACCATCAACGGCTCACCAGCGTGGCACCACCAACGGCTCCTCCGATGCAGCAAAGGGGCTCCAAGAAGAGCTGGGCATCAAACAAACTGCTCCTCCGGTGCTCCCTGCTAACCACTGCACTGCTGGGGCGGTACAAAGCCATACTCCGGAGAGGTGCCAGCACACGCTCCTCCAGCGTGGTGATACCAGGATGCCTCCAGGACGGCAAACGCCAAGAGCTTTGCCAAGCACAAAGCAAGAAATGGCTCCTCCAGAGCGGCACCACAAAGGGATCCTCTGCGGCCGAGCGCTCAGGGGCTCCTCAAATGCTGCACCATCAACGGCTCACCACCGTGGCACCACCAACGGCTCCTCCGATGCAGCAAAGGGGCTCCAAGAAGAGCTGGGCATCAAACAAACTGCTCCTCCGGCGCTCCCTGCTAACCACTGCTCTGCTGGGGCGGCACAAAGCCACACTCCGGGTTAGCACGAAGACACGCTACTCCAGCGTGGTGACACCAAGGACGCATCCAGCAGGACAAAAGCCAGGAGCTTTGCCAAGCACAAAGCAAGAAATGGCTCCTCCAGAGCGGCACCACAAAGGGATCCTCTGCGGCCGAGCGCTCAGGGGCTCCTCAAATGCTGCACCATCAACGGCTCACCAGCGTGGCACCACCAACGGCTCCTCCGATGCAGCAAAGGGGCTCCAAGAAGAGCTGGGCACCAACAAACTGCTCCTCCGCGGGGGGCGGCGGGCTCGGCGCTGCGGAGGCCGCGCACGGCGGGAGCCGAGGGGCCCCCTTGAGCCCCCCTCGACTCCTTCCCGAGAGGAGCCTGCTCACTGCTCACAGGGGGACGGCCACGTGAGCTGCTCCAAAAACACAGCGGGGGTGTTGCACAGGGCACCGCGTCCACCCAGGCCTCCTCAGGCGGCCGCAGGGAGGGCAGCGGGCCTTCACCCCGCTGCAGGGAGAGGGCACTCGGCCAAGCCCTGTAACGTGCTTCCCTGTCAGCATCAACACCGCGCATGCTGACTCCCTTCAGCAAAATACATTGGGCGAGAAACTTGCAAGACACTTGCAATAAACTTGGTGAGATTCCACAGCTGAGCGTATGGAAATCTCTTACTGCCTTGCTGGCTGCCCAGATGTCACGGCAGGATACTGACGAATTGAGAGGCAAGGAAAGCAGACAGGAATTAAATTCATTTGAAAATTAATTCATTTAGGTTAAAAATGAAGTCACATTAATTTAACTAAAGAGCTGCATTGCAGGTACCGCTCCAAGATTAAGTCATTATCCAAGAGTTCATGTGTATTCAGGCAACCACAACCAAAAATGGCAATAAAGAGGGGACTGCGCGACAGGAGCAGCAGAGCAGCTCCCTCCTCTCAAGCCCCTGTCAAGGACAGGTACCTGGGCACGGACCCCAGACGGCCTCCGCGCCCCCTCACCTGCCGTGCCCATGAACAGGCCAGCAGAGGTTTGTCTCAACCCAATTAGTGATGGTCAGTGGAAAACCCCTCCCAGGGTCATGCCTGGGCTGGGGCCTCCTCTCATTCTCACCTGAAACAGTGCCTGTTTCTGAGGATCACTCCTCCAGAAAGACATAAGCCAAGGAGAAAGCAGCCAGAGGCTATGGCTAAGAAGGATCAGGGCTTCAGGAAACAGGGTCTCCCAGGATTAATCATCGGGTGAATGGACTTGTTTAACATCAGCATCTTCTTAACAGAAGAGCTGTCTAAAGGCCTTTAAATACTTCAAAGGGTGCTACAAATCAAAAGGGAATTCACTTCTCCCCATGCTCTGTGTTGAGGACGGACGCTCCATGTTGACCAGGCTTTAAATGAAGGCAAGGAGAGGCATCTGAGCTGTTACAGAAAGAGAGTTTGGGGGCAGTTTGAGAGCTGCCTGTAGCACCACGAGATAAAAGGAGGGAGGAGTTACAGTCTGCACCCCAACACACAGGGAACAGAGGCTTACACATCTTATAGCCAGATTAGTAAAGCGGATGGGTACCCCATCAGGTGACAGCTGAAGAGAAGCACTTCTTATTCGTTTGAAGTACAGTACTTAAAAATGCGTTTGCTGGGGAGGGGGCAGGGGGGTAAATATTCCACCAGTCTGGTTTTTTTTCAGAGCAAAAAAGCGTGTATTGCAGGGTAATGTGATGCAGGCTCTGCACGGTGAAATGTTACCCTCTGCCTTTTGGAGGCAATTGGCACAGACAGTCAGAATGTGCCCCTGATTAGTTCAACAACGTATTTACAGAATAAACTGTACCCAGAGCCAGTGTCATCACAGGACTACCTCTAGACTCAGCTCACTGAGCTGCGCTGCCTTCCTGACTCACTGAGCAAATACTGGGTAACTTGACACTTGAGGGTCTGCTGAGCGCCTGGGTACTCTCATCTGTATCTGCAAGAGTAGTTTCAATCAGGATTCCAGTATCCTGGAGTTACCAGTTCATTCTGCCAGAAGAATAAAAACGCATCCTGCTGTTAAGAAAAGGATACAAGAACAGAGAAATGCACTTCAACAGAGAGAACTTCGACCTACCAGCACAGAGCAGCTCAACGACGGCTTTGACTGTCCCAGTGTGCTGCTTTGGTCACACCCAAGTTTTTCAGTCCTGATCATGCAACATCAAAGTTTACTTCCAAACGTGCTTTTGTGATTACAGATCTGACTGGGAGCGTCCAGATCTGACTTGCTTTCAAAGGAAAGGCTAGTAGCTCCTGTGAGCAGCTTAAATAGCCATTCACAAAATAATGCTGTGATATAGAGTGCTTTGGCTCGAGGAAGGTTATGGTCACAGAAATCACCAGACACTGTACAAAACACCAAACGGATTCTTTCTGCATGGAATAACTTTAGCAAACAGTAAGCCATTGGCCAACAGAAGGTGACGTTCTCCAAATTCGCAACAGCTGCCCATCCTAAATGTTTGCATGTCTGACTTTTACAATTTTTGAGAGAAGCTTCTGACACACAATTGGCAGAAGATGGTCCCCACATCCAAAAGCGCCCAATGCCAGCTTGCAGCAACGGCTGCTGCATTTTAAGCAGAGCACATCAAGCCACCCAGCTGAAAAGCTTGAGTGTGCCTGGACGTCTGTCTCCAGCTGCCATTGGGCAGGCATTCCCAGGGCAGCCAGAGCCACACAAGAACACTTCCCCTGCAGAATCTCCAGACTCTGCCCAAACAGGTGCCAAATTCACACGGCTCCGGTCACCTGTCCTGAAACACACTAAAATTTTTAACTTACTTTCTTGAAAGCTCAGGCGTGCTGTGAACACACGGAAGGGAAGATCTTCCAACAGTCTTTAGAAATCACAGAGACACAAGCAAATGTTTTTTCCGCAGTATGTTACAAGTTTAATTGTGCAAAAAAACAGTCACCAAGACTTCAGCTTTGTTGTGAACTGAACATAATTCCAGTGAGGTACAGGCATGGGAAGAGGTCCTACTGTAATTACAGCAAATACACCATAATCATTGTTTAGACAACCAAGCGGTTCGATAGGCTGATATACTGTTCTCAAGTGATTTACACATATTGTATTTAACTCCTGCACATCAAGAGAATCAAAGAAATGACACCCAAGAGGAAAGCCAGTAGCACTGCACTAACTCAAAAGAACGTTAAAAAAATTTAGACAAACTCCCCAGTGATGGCCAAGAAGTAGTCTGCGATACTGCAGGTGGGCAGTGTAACTCCCCTTCATCCAACACTGTACATACTGTCTTTCAGCAAAAGAAAAGCCTTTCTTAAGGCCAGTATTTCTTTCAAGCACTGCAAGAAGCATTAACAACCTTTAAAACTGTATTTCAAACTATGAAATACCAATGGTGCTGCATAAGAGATAGATGAGGGGAGGGGGAAACACAAAAAAGTTTCAGAGCTCAGTCCTCTGGCTCCACCACTTAACAAAACAAAAAAACCCATACGGAAAAGAAAGCCCTTGCTGAATCCCCTCACCCTCATTAAAATCCTCCTGCAGTGCCTACATCACTGAGGAAAAAACAGTTTTCAAAGCAGTTCCCCTCCTTACACATCCATGTTTCACCATAACCAGCTTGGACATTTGTAACATCGGTCCATGCAGCTACTTTTTGGTTCTAACAAATCTAGACGCTTCTTGCAAAAGCGTTTCAACATCTTCGTTATCCTTGTCTTCTGAACTTGGTTCCCAGTCAGAGTCTTCGTCGGTAGGTTCGCACTCCTCTTCCTCATCACCTCTAAAGCTGTCACCAAGGTCATACTCATTTGGTTCATCATCATTGGCACCGTCTTTCTCCACAGCCCTTTCTCCTGTAGGGACAACAATGCCATATATTCATGAATAATAAATACAGAACTAAAGAGACCTTGCAGGGGCCATCTAGTTAGCCCCTCTCCTCAACAGGAGAAAGGCTCAACTAAAGCACTCTATCCAATGCTGACAGTTTTGTGTGTGATTTTCAAGACTACTATGAAAAGCTGTACCATCCCTCTCTGACCACTTCTGCAGGGCTTACCAGTCTGATCAATTAAGAAAGTTCTCCCTAGTGGCTTTTCTTCCAGCACTTGGAAAACAGTAATCAGGCCTCTTCTGACAACATCTTCTGATACCAGAAGAAACCAGTATCAGACAACGTCTTCTGGCAACTCTCCTTTCCTGAAGCAGTGGCATACACCATTTCCCTGGTCTTCTTCCCGTCACTTCTGTACCTAAACGAGGCATCTTTCTTGGCATTTAGCCCCTAGCTCTTGCTAGACAGCTATTCTGACCCTAAATTTTCTGCCTGCACCCATCCATATTTACTTAGGGCTATTTTATACTCTTGCTCTTTAGAATCTGACATGGCTTTGAATTCCCATTCACTTCCTTCCTGAGCTTCAGGGGAGCAAAGACAATCTCATAGATCACTCGCCTCCTACGCTCTCAACTTGGATCTGTGCTGGGTAGTCTGTGCTTCCTTTCTGCACACAGGTTAAGGAAACAACAAATGCTCAACACTTCTTTCCTGAGCTGGAGGCAGCCTACCCATTTCCCAGTTCAGTCTATTCTATCGCACTGCTGTCTCATCTGCTGCCTATCCATCTTCTGCACAACCTACACGTTGTGATCAAATTGCCTTCTGTCTTCACAGTATGTCACAATACTCTGTACTGGCAGGAATCAAAGACTTGGAAACCTCTATGTATGAGAAATGGATGCTGCTCACAGCATGTTCTTAAACGTTTTTTAGGCAGCTTGTCTTGCTGTCATCCTTTAATTGCTCAAATACGTTGGCATATTTAAACCAATTCCCAGAGACAGGGTAATCCTGCTTTTTGAAGAAGCCTTATCTACCTGACTCGGTAGCATCTGGGCAAAGTTGCCGCCCTAGCAGCATTGCCTTCTCCTTTGACTTACCAGTAGCTGTGAACCTTTAACAAGTTGATTTCCACTGCTTTTGGACTTTGCCAGATGTGCACAACCATTGCTCTACCAGCCTATGCTACCTCCTTTTTCCTACATGCCCACAATTCCTAACTAGCCACCGTCTGTTAATATTCCACTCATGTTATGCTGCCCTTAAGTCATACCGCTGAGTAAAGCTCTATTTGTTCCTTTTCCCCCCAGCCTCCGCTTTCTGCATTCTTCTCTCATCTGGAGATAACCTGTCAATGATCTCATACAAGTCATTTATCTGTTGAGCAGTTCTTATCATCTTTTATATGAAACTAGAAATGTGCTTTTCTTCTCAGCTACACAACCCAGTCCAAATCAGCCATGTTTATACCAACCTCACGCATGTCTTCGCAGCTTCTTGAAACCTCGGGTCAGAGCTCCAGACACTCAAGCTATGCGTGTGGTGAACAAGCAAGAACACCAGCACCTGATGTAGTCAGATCACATCCTCTGTCAGTTACATTTTTCTGCTAGTGGGAATGTTACTATTCCAGCATTATCTTATGGTCTGATTAACATTTTATACTCTATAGCAGCTCTCACCCTAGGTTTTCAAAAGCATTTACAGTCAAGTCCCTCAAAGGTACACAATTTTATGGGTGAACTGTGCTACAGAGGCACCCAATGACTACCTTGAATAGAGTCAGCCACGTGTGACGCAGCCGATACTACAACTGAGAGATATCCTGTGGGCAGCAATCTATACTGTGCACCACCTAGCAGAAAATCCTGAAAATGTCCAGCTGTCAATTTCAGCTGTAACCCCATATGATGCTTGCTAGTTTGCTGTTTACCAGACTTTAGAGGAAAGTAATCATGCCCATGTTTACCCATAACAGCAGAATTTCTTCTAAGAATCACGGACTATGGTTGTGCAGAAGGAATTACGTCTCAGAGGGAGACGTTGAAACAAAGATGCTAAATACATTAAGAACAAAACCTCTCTTCTCAGACGAGGCCTGTGAGAATAATAAGCCCAAGACCTGCTTAGCAAAGAAAAGCTGCTCTTACAGCACTGCAGGTATTTTACAACAGAAATAGGAATTCTGCAAAAAATACTGATGACTTCCATATGTTTCCTACAAATGTACAAGGAGCATACTATGTTTTTCATCCCCATCCACCAATGTCTTTAGATTTCAGCAGCAAATGATGCGCTTCCGTCCAGGTCTTCTCACGCCAGCTCTTTCTGCTATAGTCTAATTCAGCTCCACAGCCCCTGAAGCTGCTCATTAAGCACAATCCTGCCTTTCCCCTGTTCCATATTTATAAAGATGACCTTGAAACATTCTCTGAAAGTATGTCCTTTACGTGGGGAGAAAAAGCTTGCTGACCACCCCTTTCCACAGGGTTGTATCTGGAAGTGACCTGATCAGCTTGCTAGATAACATACAAAGAAGTGTGTAGCAGAATTATGCATAGGCCATAGCCACAGCAGGTCGTTTGTCCCAGTAGCAACAAGGTAGTAAGGTCATTCAGCAGTGACAATGTAATGACAACGTAACTCTAGCCTTTCTCCTTTTTTTTTCCTTCGTCTCTTACAGCTATTCCCCCAGTAATTAGCCTTAGACTATTTCGCAGAACACAGAACACATTCTCTATGGGCAACTTGGAATCCATCTCGTAGCAATTACACTAACGATGTTAAAAACTAAAGGTGGCAAGTACCATGTAGGTGGCACCCTTCTTCTCTTGGCTGGTGGAGTTTCAGTACACTTGTACGGAAATTAATCCTGCTGTGCTTAACAGTGCAGTTGTGCCAAACAGCACGAAATAAAGGCTAATGGAACCCTGCCTGTGTGATCTTGCATGGCTCGGGACGACTGCCTCAGATGCGAGCTTGCTGAGTGCAACCTTTTACAAGCTTTGACCTCAAGACAACTAAGCAAGCCAGTCAACAAGATAGTGAGGGGAAAATATAAATTTAAAAAAATCATCAAATACAAACAGAACTTTAACGAGTGAATTACCTTCTTCCCACTGTGCATGGAATATCAATTTTTCCCTGGTTCGTTCTTAGGAAGAGGAGCTGAATTTAACAGATTGAGTTTCACTCCCACGTCAAAGTTTTACACGCTTACAAGAGAAGCACTTTTCCATCCGTAGCCACACCTGGCTGACCACCTGCCACGAGCTGCACGCGCAGGATCTACCGTTCCAGTAAGGAAGGTGTTCTTATGAAAGGCACAGCTACAATTTAAAACCTTCAAGATTAGCTTTAATTAGCTTCAGATATGCACACAGTCCAGCTTGCTTCATTATAAAGTCTTAACCACTCGCTGCACTTACAATGCTGCTAACAATTTTCACCACTCTACAATGCACATTTCTGCAAGGCAGCGGCGATCAAGATGGGGCTCGTACTTGCATCATGGGATGTGGCAAAGCATACAGCTAACAAGTATGCCTCAGAACACGCTAGTGCACAGATACAACCACACCAAGCATTCAGTGGCAGCCAAAGTACACACATACACGATAAGGAAATGGGATGGGAAATACATTTCTGAGTGGAAAGCAAGTCACAGAACAGAATGGAGGCCAAACCACTTTGTCTAGAAAACTACAGCTATTTGCACTTCAATTTACTTTCTCTAGAAGGCGTATCTCTCTATTTTGAAGATTTCTTTAGGAAATGTCCAGCCACACCTTGGTGATCTCAAAGACGTCAAGTTAGTTCCCACTTCCACTCGAGAGGCAGCAGCTCCACATCCTCATGCCTTGTTCAGGCCAGTGAATACGGCATATTATCAGACTATCAGACTGCTCTTCAAAGCTCACTTTTAAATTCTTTTAGAAATAACAGGAAGCTTCACATTTGGAAGCCAAACTGAGACAAAAAAAATTCCAGACAAAAGATGCCTGGAAACAGACCTAAAGGATATTTAAAACTAGAGCCCATGCACCTGCAACATGTAAGCTAATATTATTGGCAGCCGCAAAGCAAGCTAGGTGTACTACTGGTGAATGGAGGAGATACTCATACACAGTATTACAGGTTACATTATCAAGAGAGACTACAGCTTGCCTGTGATACTACAAAATGCTCACTGATGCCTAGAAACTAAACTTTGCAGGACACGTGCGTAGTTTACAGTGAATGCCGCCCCCAGCTGAAAGGCATTACCCTTCTTCTACACTTCAGTCCTAACAAGCCTGTAACATCAATACCTCAGAGTAAATCTAAGAAAAGCTCATCGCCACATCCACAGGTATCATTTGAAAGTTATTTCGAGGTCAATGCAACGCAGAAGGAATATCTCAATGTTTCAAGAGCCATCAGTCTTCATGGGGTAACCTTAACTAGCTGTGGATGAACTACTGGCTCCTTTCGTCCTATTATGAACCCTCTTTAAGGAAGGAAGAATTGGTTTGGTCACACTCGTCTCTCCTTAAAACATTTGTTTGTTTCGCTGCCCGCTTCCAGGGAAGCACAGGTGTGCTCAGCCAGGACGCCTGGCACAAATCCAATTCAGCACTATTACTTGTGAAAAAGGAAGCAGAGTTTTACTAAAATAACGACTACCTTCTCCTCGGGTAAGTGTTATCAAGCATCTCCAGCACTACTAAATGCCCAAAACCCAAAGCAGATCAGTTGCATCCCATGATGATGTGCCCGTTCATACCATCAGAACATACCATTTTTTGAAGTTCGTTGTCGTGTTCGTCTTTCAGTTACTAAAGAAAGAAATGTTATTAGTCAGGTCAGAGTACAACATAGCAATAAGGGTTATTCCTAGGGGTTGCTACAACAGAAGACTGACTTATTAAAAGAAATGCTGCAATGGTTGTGCTGTCTTCACAAGTGTAAAAACTACTCTGCTGCCCCCAAAAGACCTTTTTTTTTTTTTATTAAATGATTCTTGAAAGATTACCCAGATGAACAACTCTTACAAGTAGGAACCATGCTGCCTGCAGACAAATGTCATCAGTACTGGTTGCGGGTTTTAAAGCAGAAAATTGCAGTATTTCAAAGCATTTAAATATTTTACACCATTGTTTCCATAAATGCAATTCCTCCTTATTAACCATAGAACCATAGAATGGTTTGGGTTGGAAGGGACCTAAAAGGTCATGTAGTTCCACCCCTCCTGCCATGGGCAGGAGTAACGTCATAATACTGATTTTTTAAAGTAAAATGCATTATCATTACATTTCCATAACTGTTCTGCTCTAAAGCATTCTTCTTTGCATTGGGAATTAAATTGGAAAAAAACCCTTCAAGTCCAATAATTAAGAAAAAGCACAAAAAAATGCAAAGTATCTCTCTGAATTCTCTAAGAACAGACAAAATGTAAACAGTACATTCCCCTGTGTTTTGCAACAAGTCTAGTTACTGGAACATAGAAAGACTTTTAGAATATAAGCTCAGATTCAGTTTTAATTATATCCTCTCCAAGCCTCAACAGAACACACATGCTATGGGGATGGGAAAAAAAGGTATAGAAAAAATTTACCGCAGTATCCATTTGAAATGTTGAGAAATACTTCAGTGTATTCCCTGTTTTCACTGTAATACTCCAGCTCCAAATGGAGGAAGCAGAATAGAGAGATCTGCTAAGATCACACTACACCATGCTTAATTTTCAAAAAAACCTGTTAAACTCATGAAAATAGCCACTTGCCACGTGGCATGTTTCTCAAATCCTAAGATACAAAGCATACAAACTACATCAATGGTGTCTGACCCAGACCATCTTGCTTCAGTTGAAAAACATTTAAAAAAGTGAATGTTAAGTGTGCAGCGGCCAAGCAACCTGAACTTCCTTATCAGTGTCAAGGGCAGCACCTCATGCTTAAGAGCAAGGGCGCAGGGCAACACAGAGCAAGCCGCAAATGCAGTGTTACTCACTTAAAGCATTTTATTCCGAGGTTTTGGCATCAATTACTGGGTTTGGGGTTTCTTCAGCTATACTGAACAACTTGGCTTACCTGGAGGTGCACTGTGCTTGTATTCTAGCTTATGCTGTGGATTCTTCCTGCAAAGAAGAAAACAGTACAAGCTTGATTTGTCACCTTGTTCCACGCTTAACAAGAGCTCAGCAAGTTCCCAGAACTCCTTTGTATTTTGTGAATAATTTTAATTTCTTTTTTAAATAAAATTCTGTGACCAGTGCTTTACTGCAGTGTCTCAGCATATCGAATGTAGGGTGGAAAAAAAAAATAGGGTTCAGTAAGAGTTCCTCTTGTTTCGGCCTTTAATGAAAAAAAAAAAGAAAAAAAAAAAGCTGATCAAAACCAAGAGATGAGATAGTTCCCAAAGTTGTAAGATGAGATGCATTTGTTCAGCATAATAAGAACTGATCCAATTATTTACTCTCACTAGAAACGAAACCAGAACATGAACCTCTGGTGCATAAAGCACAATGCACGCCCAGTGCATCACAAGTCTCAGATACCCAGGCAAAGCTTCAATATTCTGCAACATAAAGCTACAAATCAAATAGTTTGGGAAAATTATTGCTTGTCGCAAAGTAGTATCACAGGGAAAGGACATAGAAGGATTGTTAAGAGAGATTATTCATTTCTGCAATATGCTGCTGCAATCCAGAAAGTTCAACATACAAGTGTGTATGTCTTCTATTAAAAAACAGCATCAATGCAATGAAAAAAATAAAATTAAACTTACTCTGGGATCTGCAGTAAATGCTGCCCTCATTCAGGCTGTGATCCAGGTCATAACACGCTGATTTATCCCCCTCCACACACCCCCACCCCCTAAGCAGTCATCCAATGCTGTTCTAATATTTTAACTCGGTCCCACTTACATCGTGCTAATCTGTTGTGTTAGTGCATTAGAGGCTTTTCTCAAGGCTGCACGTTAAAATAGTTTCAGCTCAATGTACTGTTTTGCAGAAAATTAAAAAAAAAAATATCCAACTTTGGAAGAAAACTGGATCAGTTGTCATAATTTTTGCTTCTGAAAAGAATGAAAGCCCACTATTTAAGAATGACATACCACGTGACATTGCTTGAAACACAAGATTAATTTCTGTAACTGCAGAATTTTGGGGATATTTTACAAAACACCCTTGCTGTGAAGACCGCCTTGTAAAACTAGTTAGTTATTTGTTTTCTTATTCTTCAAAACCAGCATACTCTTCAGTAGAAATACCTTATTTTCATGTCAGATAACGTGACAAATTCACATACTTCAAGTTGATTTACAGTTTTATGGCTACTGCTGTCCCAAAGTACATGACATGTGCATTAGAAGGGATTGTTACCTGAATAAAAACATGCAAGTACACCTTTTTTTAAATACACTGTACTGAAACAAAAACAGTTGCCTAATTCGGTGTTTTGCAAGTATTGTCAGCATCAGAGCATTTGATCCCAACTCAAGGCATAGCACTTAGATAATTCAATTAGGTATTCAAGTAGTAGCCAGCAGATAAAGACAACAAAAATAACATGAAAACCCTTCAAATGACACCTGTTGCTTCTACCCCCAAAAGAATGAAACGCAGATTAAGAAAAGATCAACTAATGCAGCACAGGAGTTGTCTTACCTGCAAGGGGAGACAGTTTTAGTTCCGCTGTACTCCTGGAAAGCATGTCGGCAATTTCATGACCGGTATAAACCCAGATTCCTGCTCCCGAGATGAGAAATTCATCTCACAGAAGTTTTTCAGATGAGAAATACTTCTGTGTTAGCTGAACGTAAGATGGCTTTTTCCTAAAAGCTACCCTCATTTTCTTACATTTTGTGAGGAACACGCTCTTTAGGATCATCACACTTCCCAGGAGAGAGAGAAAATGTTTTTGCTCAAGCACAATCTTGAACAGCAGCTGTTCGTTTCAGTATTCCCCCACAGAAGGGCTGTTGCCTCAAAATATATCCCTTTGTCCATTGCACCAATTACAAAGCAGTCATGAAACTCTGCTAAATAAAAGTGTAAAACCTAGATGTTGAGAAACAAATGGAACAAAAGGATCTTTTGAATCAACAGTGGTTAAAAGAAGCAGCAGTCTGCCATGAACTGGATTTTCTTGCTGGTACCTAAATTATGCTTGCTTACACATCAAATACGGATTAAAACAGAGAGTTTGTACAAAACCTCAACAAATATTTTATCAATATCTAAACTAAAAGTTACATATCAGGAACAACGCGTAACAATAAATTATTGTTTCTATACAAGAAGAACAGTTTACTGCATGTTGAAAAGTGAAAAAGGTTTGATTTTTGGGCCGCTGAATAGGTTTCAAAAGTCAAGTCTTCAGGTTCACCGGCTGAAATCACAAAAAAAATTTTGCACAGACTTGGGTGGTGTAAAGGTAGAAGTCTGCCCACAGCAGATTTTGGAAGGCCACAGTCGAGGTTTAACATCACTATCCTATAGCCATTTTGCAACTCCAGGGGAGAACATTCTTAACCGGTAAAACAAGCAAAGCCATTTTGCACAGTGCTTCTTACCTGTAACAAGCCGTTCCATACGGACATTCAGGCCGGTTATCTTTGTTATCCTGAGTTACGATCTCGGTTTCATGATAGTCATCATCGTGAGGGTGACTGAACTGCTGAAAGTGAAGGGGATTCTTCCTGCAAAAGACAAAGATAGATCAAGAACCGACTATTCCATTTTTACGCAAGAAGTGGACACAAGAAAGGTGTTACTGAATCAGTGACAACTCATTTTTCTGTGGTTACAGAAAGAGCAGCTTTTAACGTTTAATTTATGCAGAATCTAAGACCTGCTTTCAGGGTAAGAGAAGAAAAGTTTTGTCTCAGCACATGCCGCAAGAGGTTAAAACACGAATTCTCCTGTTTGCCACCAGCTTCAAGTTTCAGACCTCCAACACATACACAATCTCCTGATGTAGTCATATAGCACGAATCTCACTGAGCAGCTGGCTCCGTTAGGACTCCCTCTGGAGCTGTGCAAGTGCCACACAAACCTCTCGCAAAGTCTCAGCTCAAGCCGCAAGGATCACCCCTGGCAGCCGAGCAACTGCAGCACTGGAGACTTCCCACGCTCTCCGGTGATCGCCTGTGAGCTTTAGGCAATAGGTCTCAATCATTCTGTTCCGTGTGAAAGTTACTTCTCACTTGAATACTTCAAATGCCAGCGTATTATTCCAGAGGGATGAAGTACTGAGGCCTGAGCAACAGGCCCCGAGCCAAAGCTGACCTCTAGACAAACCCGCCAACCAAACATTAAATATATTTAGTATCCAAACATCAGCGAAATATGCACGATCATTAACTATGTATGACCATTAGCGAAAGACAGATAAAATATAATCATTAGTGAAGATACCGTGTGTCCTGCCTTGCTTAGAGGCAGGTGGTCAAGGCCATGAAACCAGGTATTTTCTGTGGTTAAAATCCAGCAGATACAGGAATCTCCCTCGGGTCCTCCCTGAGCCCTGGCCAGGCTTTGGTGGGATCTGACAGGAGAGTGAAACCAGATGTCTCTGCATTTGAAGTTATGTGAACTTGTTTATTCCCTAGTATAAAAGCCGGAGCCTCTCGCAGTGACGTTGGAGACCTCACCTACCAGATGCCCTGCGTAGGACTTCCCAGCTGCCGGGACAGGCTCTCCAGATCCTTGCTGCAACAAGATCCCCAGCGACTGCAGATCTGGGTGATGGTAATATATTAGGGGAACTGGTGATGTATCTGTCTTAATCACTACAGCTAACGGCGAATAGTAATGATCGGGTGCATTGCCTTGCTTATCTCTTTCACCGCTTGAATCAGGGTATCGTAGGCTAACCCTTTTGTACGTGCATATGCCTTATTTTCGGCATTAATTTGAAACAAACAGTAAAGCAAGGTTATTTTGTGTATTGGTGTCTGCGTGCCATCTACCGACCCTGTCAGTTGGCAAAACACGGAGCAGTCTACTGGACATGACACCGATGGTGCTCTCAGGTTTGCCTTGGCTACCGTGGCATTTTATTTGAAATACCAAATCACAACGACGACATGAAGTTGTACCGTAAGACACAGCTCGGAGCCACACCAACGTCAGTGATGAGAGCGCATTACCAGCATCCATGACTTCGTGCTCTACAACACTTAGTCGAATCCAAGGTGAGCAAG
This sequence comes from Falco naumanni, assembly GCF_017639655.2. Classification (NCBI taxonomy): domain Eukaryota; kingdom Metazoa; phylum Chordata; class Aves; order Falconiformes; family Falconidae; genus Falco; species Falco naumanni. Next base: position 19,374 of record NW_024427326.1, on the reverse strand, counting down.
CAGCGAATACACATATATGCATCATTCAAAGGCCTTTTCTACTGCTTCGAGGCAACAGGCTTGCGTGCACACCGTACAAGACACAGCAACTATAAACAACATCACTTAGTGAAGATTTTCTGTAAAGCGATGCTAAAAAGAACACAGAAAAACACATCATGACTTCAGGAGAAATTCAGGTGTCAGATCAAAAGACACTACATAAAAATTATGTCACAGCGTGAACATACTGTACTAAAAGCAAATCTATTTTTCCCCAATGATTTCTTTTAGAGACACTTTTTCTCAAGCGTATTTAAAAGCAAGAAATGGGAGATGCTTTAAGAAATGATTTTCCAAAAGATATCCGCAAAAGACTTCTGTGATTTACCACATCAATTCCCAGCACACATAATCTTCAACATGTTTGTGCAAATTATAAACGTTACCTGCTTGCCTCAAGCAAGAGGAACAACTTTAAACTAGAGCGAGTACTGCTTTAATTTGTACTTGTTACTGCTGCACTGAGAAACACAAAGCCAGAACCATGTATGTAGCTCGCCACATACACAACAGCTCCCTCACTGACCACAGGCACTCCTTCCTTTAAATTCACAACCGGCTCTTTGGAACTTTCTGCGGAACAGACAGTATTAATTTCAGCATTTCAACTAACAACATAAGAAAAAAAGCTTTTGTTACAGCTTTGGCAAAACGACTACTTGAGTGCTGTGAGCTCTACTAACCATTCAGGCACCAAAAAAAAGACTAGATATTTAGTATTAATACTTTACATCTCCATTTGCCTGGTACCTTTCATTCAGGAAGCTCAGCAAGCAAGCTACAGATAAACTCTTCCATGAGTTACTTATCAGAGATCCAGTGTGCCTCAGATCTACTTACACAGCTGACAGACGCCTCGTCCTGGTCTTTTCTGTTAATTTCTGCAGACTGTAGGGTAAGTCAATACTGTTTCACTAGATATCACTGCAAAGTTGCATCTAGCAGTATTTTATTCCACAAGTTCTCAGGAAACATCACCAAATTCAGGCTGGCTCCCTACTTCCTTTGCCATTCAAAAATAAATGGGATGAAACCAAGTAATTTTAGAGACCGCTTGCTTTGTTTTCTAAATGCACAGAGCTAACTTACTAGCAATACTAGCTAGAATTTTAATTCGGTCATTTGAAACACAATTCATCTTCTCAAAGGGATACAGAAGCAGCTAACGCTCTGTGAAATCAGTTTAATACTTATTCCTACAATAAGATCCTAGTCACCAAGGAAAGAAGGCCTAACAGCTGTCAATTAGCTAACCTATTCTGTTTTAGGTGACAGCCAGTTCCTTTCAAAAATTTACTTCAAAAGCTATTTGGCCAATACCAAACAGCCCTTATTGCAGGAGAGAAAAAAAAAAAAAGAAGAGAGAGGAGAGAAAAGAAAGAGAGAGGAGAGGAAAGAGAGAAAAGAGTATAGGAGGAAGCAGTAAGAAAAAGGAAAGGGTCTCGATGTATGCTTCCTATCACTGGGCTTCAGGATTTTTTGGGCCAGTGGATGATGCTCCTCAAGTTATTATACTTTACGTGTGAAGCACCTTAAACATGTCCTACTTCAGATGCTCAGGACTAGAAAAAAAAATAATCATAGTTTATCCTACCTTGATGTGGATAATTTATACTCACTCCACTTCTATATGTTGTGCAACAATATCCAGCAAAATGAAAAGAAGCAGAGAAGTGCATAGCTTCTATTAAGCAAATATTATCCCTTCTTGCAAAAATCTTCTTCCTTTTATTAGGACTTTGGTTTGTTTGAGGGTTGTTTGGGTTTTTTTGAATACAAGAGATCTCAGTTGTAAGAGCGCACCATCTTTCATGCTGGAAGTTGCACTCCAAAGTTATTTAGTTTTACAACAAAACCTCGCTGCATAGGAATATGTCATTAGTATGATCAAAAGAAAATCATTAAGCTTTACTTGCACAAAAATTAACCAATGAAAAGCCTATTTTAAGAATAAAGTTTTAGGAGACCTGCCTTCTCATAAACATATACAGAAGCTCTGAATTGGTGTCCCTGCGCTTTGCGTTGCAGAAAATTACACAAATAATTACACAAGTAAAACTTAGAAAGTTCTTCAGAATCGACGCAGTCATCTCAAGCAGAAGCTGAGTGTCGCTCAGTGAAATATTCAAGACAGTTTTCATCGATGCAGCTCCCAAGAGCATCTTAAAAGCTTCTTCTAAAGCAAATTTAAGTGGTAAGGTCAGAATCCCTGGCTCTTCATAATCACATGCAGGAGACTCCTGCCATCCCAAGGGCTTATTTTCTCAGCCTACTAAAGAAACTGGTAGTGAAAATATAATGAATTACCCGCACTAGCTGTAAAGCCATGGAATTCAAGTCTGAAGTTACAAACACCTTACACACACCTGCGGTGTAAGTTCTAAATTGTAAGTCTTATTAGAAAACAGGTCTCAAAAAAAGACAGATGCAAGTCTGTAGCTGCCAGATGTACAAGCTGAAGGTGAAATGAAAAATACTGATTTTCATAAACAAGCAAACAAAGATCAAAGTATTTCGAAGAATGCACACACAAATCCAAAGGTTGGTTGAGCGTGCCCTGCTTTGACAGTTCCAGGAAAGGTTCACACACACCCAGTCAGCACAGAACAGTATCACCGGCTAGCAAAAGGACAGAACCCTGGACCAAAATTGTGAATGACAGTTTCAGAGATGAGAGTTCAGCTGTATCGCACCGCTACTATGCGGCCCTTGAAATCGGGGGGGTGGGTTCGGATTGGGTTTTATTTTTAATTCCCTATTCTTCTAACTTGGGAAAAACAAGCAGCAGACAAGAAAATGAACCAAAGACAGTATTCAAAGGGTCAGCTCCTTGACAACAAATATAGTCAGACATAACATACACAGAGCACGTTGCCTCCTAGTGGGAACAGCAGTTTCTTTCGATTTGGTAAAAGCTTCAGACTACCACAGAAAGAGAATCTCACACTGAGGAGGACCACAAGAAGAATCATCTCTGGAGCGAGAGCTGTGAATCAAGCTGGATTCTTTCAAAAGCAGTGGTTTCCAATTCATAAACGAAGAAACTGAGCTATGGGTTACAAAGTTATTTCCTAAATGTTTCAGCTATGTGTTGTGTAAGAGACGTCTAATAAAATCAACTAAACTAACATTTCATCTTTTCAGCTTGTGCCGTTCTGCCAGGCACCTACCAAAGGTGCCTGTCATATCCAGAAGGCAAGTGTCTCTCAACAGCAGTTCACAAAATAAAGACTAGAAAACTGAAGAGCATTTAGTTATCGGATAAATGACATTTGATGACTATGAAACCTCACCTAGAAAGAACACTTTAAGGAAATGGCTTGGTTACCAAAGCAGTCCTCATTTGAGATGTTGACTCCTACAGCACCTTGCGTCAGAAGACACCTTTCATAAGGTGAATGGAAGGAGACGAAAACCAACTACTCATTGTACTGAAAAGAGCACTCAAAGCAGCTTCTCTTCCTCAGCAACTCTACAAACCAGGTTTTGCTCAAGGAAAACACCACACCATGAAAAACTGAATACGCGACCCATGTGTTCCTTCAAAGCGTCCACTCACATCACACATGCGTACATTTCTGTCAAAAACAGGGGTAACTGCAATGGCTTGCTTTACTCCACCACAGCCATCTCATCGATGCAGAATGACTCCTTAGTATTTGCTTTTAATGCAAGCCCACCAAGACAGACTACAAAGCACCTTGCTTTGCTGCAAACCAGCAGGTTTCGTCTCATGACAGTTCCTGAAGATCAGAACCGACGGGTTTGATACTTCCTATTTACAAATTTCTCCAACAAAGTAAGATTTTGTTATGTGCTATTTCAGAGCATTCTTTTTTCTTATAAAGCAACGCTTCCCAAAAGAGCTGCCGCCAAATGTTTTAGAATAAAGACCCAAGAAGAAATGTGCACGTGCAGACTCCTATTCCACATTACCTGTAACTAAAACTTGCCTTCCAAAACATTAGGAACCCTTCAGCATGTCAGAGCATTACACCAGCTTAACCCCCACACAGGGGAAAACTTGTCTGAGCAAAAAGAAAAGGAGCTGGAGCAAACTAAAGGCTGCATTTGGACTACCGGATCAGCTTGACTGCCTAATAAAACATGTTTCCCTCATAATCATTAAGGGCAAAAATTGAGATGCGTGAAAGTATGCTACGTGTAAACTTGAAGTCTGTAGCGTTCATTAATGCGACAGCTTTACGCTTTTGATATACCGTTACCTGCAGCAATAGGCACGCCAAATACATACAAGAACCCCTTTACTTGTCCTGGCTTCTTTTCTGAGCAACCTCAGGTTTTACTATCGCTCAAGCCGCTTGGGGGAAGAGGAAAAAAATACAAAAGCAATAACAGTAATAATAATTTTAAAAAAAATAATCACAGGCCCCCCTGCTTCCTGGATTAGCCTTATCTTTTGTGCTTACAATGTACATGGATTTATCTGGAGCTCAAAACCTTCTCCAAAATGCAGTTTGCAGGTCACTGGTCACTTCCTAGCCTCAGGAACACCTCTAGATTCCTATCTTCCATTCAATACATTAACACACCACACTACAGACCTTGCCTGGGCAGAAAGAACGAGCAGGAGACCAGGCACGCAGCACTGGCGTTTTTGAACTTTGCTGCAACCTTTGTAGCGCACAAAACATCTGTATGACAGATCCTTCACCGTGAATCGAGAGGATATGAGTAGCAGAAAAAAAAATAGTAATATATTGTCCCTCAATTGAAGTATCACCAAAGACACTGACCAGGTAAGGGTACTGACCAGAGAAGGGTTAACAGGGAGTTTATAAGTGTGACTTGTTCGGGTTTTAAGGGGGGTCCGAACGCTTTAAAAAAAACCCAAAAGTGCAGACTGGCCAAGTTATAACAAAAGTAGTTCTTCATTATTTAGGGATAACAAATAGTAAGTATTTTAAATATTCAGATCACAAAGCATGCAATACCTTCATCTTTCATAAAAGTTTCAGCTGCTAATAAAATAAGCCCACAGGGTCTATGTTGGGCATTTCAATCATTTACATCTCTTCTCCCTGCTGGTACATGTACTCTACACACAGCGGGGTTTCTTTCTTTTCTTTTTAAAGTGGACCTTTGTTTCTTATTTCCTACGACACTGCACTGTTCAATTTGCTCAAGTAAATCATCCTTGTTTAGGCTATATTGGCAGTTAGCAAGACATCCTGGCTCCTCCTTTTAGACTTTTAGAATTCTTGTTATGCCACTGGTTTCTCATCAGTCCCCCGTTTACCAAAAGTTCTTTTTCAAATCAAAGCTTGTAACCGCTTTACTGTTTACTCTTCTGTAGCTAAGACAGTACTTCTTAATAACAAGCTAGCTTAAGCTAGTTTTATTTTTGCTTTACCTGTAACAGCCTGTTCCATACATGCAAGGTGTCCTCTTACGCTTGTTGTGTTTGGAGCTTTCTGAAGTATCTGCACTTCTGGTTGAATCAGAAATCTCAGTCTTGTAATCCAGATTTGCATCAGGCTCAAGAATCCCTTCCTGGGCACCAAAAGATTGGGAAGTCCTGCCCCAGTGAGCTTGTTGGCTTATAGAACCAGTAATCTGCTCTTTCTTTTCTGTGTCCTCAATTCTATTTTCTTTACTGGAGATCTGACCTACTCTTTTAGACAATTTACTATGCAGCTGCCTATCTTTTTTTTCCAGAGAACTTCCAGGGGGTTTTGTTCCAGTCTTGCCATTTCCTTCTATGTTTCTCATGGTATTCTCAAGAGGAAATCCAGATGCATTCTGTGGAACAAGGTTACATTTTGAAGGACCTGAAAATGTACACGCTTCAGAATTAAAAGCTTTAAGGTCAACTCCGCCTCATCGTTCCTGTTTTCAAAGGGAGAGAATCATAGAAGAGCCCAGGTTGGAAAGGACCTCAAAAGATCATCTGGGCCAGCCTTTAAAATCTTCTACCCCACTTTCCAAACTCAAGTTAGCTGCTAAATACACCTGCTGAATGAAAGGCTCAAGTTCAGAACACACACGCACTTTAAAGGAAAACTTATTCTAGAGCTCCCGTCCTCAGCTTCAGTTCCCTCACGACACGGTCAGGCTCCTCTCTCACCACCTCGTTTGTGAATAGTCCAAGGACTTCAGTTTACACTAACTTTTGATTGGAAGTACTGCTCCTGAAAAATGAATGCGGATTATACATGTGACGATACAGTAGCCTCTATAAGAACGTACCCTCCTATACAATAATCAATTTCAATCCCTTAAATAGCAAGCTAGATGGAAGATATCTATTTATCTATATGCAGGAGATACAGGGAATTCATGACACACACCTTGAGCTTAATCCCACCCCAATACATCTTAAACGCTTCAGCTTGTGACTCTAAATCATACAAGAGTTTGTCAGTAGACACCATTAAGTAAAAATTTCCCTTTTGACAAATCCTGCATTTTAAAGTTTGGAACACACGTCCGCTGAAAATAAGAGATGTGTGCTTTAGAAAAAGGATACGAGATACGTAACCAAGACAAGAGCACTGTCCCAACAACTGAGACGTCACCCAGAAGCAGACCCGTATCGAAGGCTGAACTACTTTGGTACATTACCAAACTATTCAAAAGTTTCTGCTCTCTACAGTTTGTGATCTAAGTTCCTCCTCCAGGAGATGTATACTTAGTTTACATGGATGTGTTTGGCAGAGCTGGAAAATCAGGTGGCAGTTACCTATTTGATTTTGTTCCTTTCAATGCAAGCCTCATAAACTGTTAACCAAAACCCGAGGCAATTACATGTGAGCAGCGGGGTGATTAAGAAAGGGCAAAGTCAGAATTAGTATCAAATGATCCAGACAGCAGCATATTTAGTAAGTCGGCTTGGAGACAAAGGTGACTTTTTTTATTAAGACTCCCAAAGTAAGGCTCAGTAAACAACTGCCGCTCAGGTAATAACCCTTCATTTGCAAAGCAGAACTAAATGACTCTAATTTGCCACTTCCACTTGTGACTTCTCTGCTACATACTTCATACTGCGTATTACATGCCTGTATTGTATGTAATGAGACTAAACACTTCCACGGGCATGATGATGACGACTAGTTAAAAAACAGGTCGTAATCAAAGAAAACCAAAGACAACAGCGCTATTGGCACTCGCTATGACACACGTGTGACCTCTGCCATCTGGTGGCTGCCGGCACTTAAAAGAACTAAGAATCTTTTCAGTTCCTACCCTACAGGACATTTTCTCAGTTGCCTTAATCATGACAGCAGCAGCGTGATTCTGGTTTTGATATCAAAATGCCAGTCTTTTAGAGCTCTCTAAGATTATTACTTGTGCTTGAACTAACCTACTATTTTTTCTGCAAAGTTCTGAAGGCAAGTACACTGTGCTTCAGATAAGAAATATTTCTAGAACGATCAGGAGAAAATAAGTAAGGCTTCACAGAAGCTCACAAGTCAGAACACTTCTTCAGATAAAAAGAGCCACTACTTTATATCCCAACTATCCCGAAGGGTACGCTCGCCATGAGTAACGCGTTTCAGCTAACCTTATGATTTAATTAAAAAACAAAACCCTAAGAGTTTTCAGTGTCAAAATCCACAAAGCATTATCTAGTAACGGGATTGTAAGTGTTTTATAGATCCTAGAACAGATCCAGGCAATTCTAATGCTAGAGATTGGAAACACCTCCCCCAGGCTGTTCACTTACAGGAAAAGTCAGTGAAAGCCTCAGTTTGCTCTCACCAAAATACTGTTTCACTTTGGTAACGATCCTCCTCTTTTCATTACTAGCAGCATTTCACTGCCTATAAACGCAGCTGTAATTTGGGGACACACAGAGACTGACCAGCTGAAGCGTCTGTTCGCTTATTGCCACAGAGCATTTTGGATTTCAGATTACTTTTTCTTGTCTGTCCTTCTTTTTTGACTCAGATTTTGAGATCGTGGCACAAGCACACTCCATGCTACCTTTCTTCAAAGCGCAGCAGTTGCTACGCCATGTACCATCGTTCCCTGACCATAAAACTTTACCGAGAACGGCACGAGTTTGGGCAAAGTCCAGTACCACATTACATCAGTGTCATACCATCACCTATCCCTAAAAGGTTCTCGGAGAAAGAAACCACACACCAAGCCACTCCTAGGACCAGTACTTTGGCCCATGTCTACCAGCCTCTTGCTGTAAAGCTGAAAAGTCTGGTATTCCTGTGGAACTTTGGGAGCCAAAGTTCCAGATCCCAAGGAAGAAGTGCAAAAAACCTACTCTCATGAAGGCTTCCACCGTCCTCGCTATAGAGCTCTCCAATGGACTGGCATTTCAAAACAACTGCTGAACAACAAATTACAAGCAGAACACACGTAGACCCAGCCTTCAACACCACACTGTGAGCTACATTCTCAGTTTTTGAAATACCACGGTTCTTCCCTGAGCCAAAACATTACCTGAGATGAAGGGACAGGCATGGAAAGACAGCTCCTTTTCCCTTCATCTTGCTCTTCACCTTCAAAATCCTCTGCAGTTTCTTCAGAAGCTGATCTCTTTTTCTGCTGCACATTTACTTCTGGTTTTAATGATGCCGTATTACTTTTTCCTCCTCTCCCTTGGCCTTTTTTCATTCTACTACCTTAAAAGAAAAACAAAAGGGTTCTTTTGGAATGCAACTTTTTACAGTGAAATCCTGACCACATTAGAAATCTAAATCTGCGCTGAAGCAGAACATTGGGCAAAAAGCACGAGAAGTAGCAGCGCTGGGCATGTGCTGTTTCAACCACACATTTTTCATTCCCTGCTTACAGGATAAAAAAGCATATTTTAGAATGAAACAGATGCTTGAGGGGCAAATTTGCAGGAAAACAATAAATATGTGGCAAAGGATATTCGGGATTGACTGTCTCAGTGCCACTGACAAGTTCATTTCCACAATAGGAGCGGATCAGTAAACTACACGGTCCAAGGACAACTTTTACCACACATCTTTTGTGTTAGTATCACCTCAGATAACCACTTTATGCACACAAACATCAATTAGGACACGGCAAAATCAGGGTATGCCCACCTGCCTAGTCACCCACATCACAGCCCATTATTTCATCGGCCAGTAACCAACAGAAAGACAGCGAACGTTGTGCCTCCCGTTGGAAAGCTTCACAGCTCAGAAAACCGCAAGATCTCTGTCCTGAAGGGCTATTGCTGGATATACAGCTGGGAGACAGCCAGGGCCAGACAGCTCCATCTGCTGCAAAACGCATGCAGAAGGAAAATACTTGATGCCATTTTGCAAGACTTCAAAAACTCTCCCCCTTCAAAAAATAGCCATGTGCCAGAGTCATGTTTACAAAGCAAGGAACGGTTCAAATATTAATGTTTGACTTCAAAATCACAAATCACTGTTACCTTCCCAGTAAGAAGACAGACAGGGGGAGAAGAAAAACAAAAAAGGGGCAGCCTCTTAGTTTTACTCTCTACCTTTCTACCTTCCCACCCAATATCACCTTAGAAAGATGCAAACCGTTTCACAGTTTTAAGGAAATATTTTAGATTTGCAGAAGAGATCGGTTGTTTTATTAAAGCAACCCATCCTAAACTAGAATCATTCCCTCACATAGGGATTTTTTAAACAGCTCCAGCAGTGTTCATACATATCCCTAGCTCCCCCAAGGTCAGGCCTTCAACAGCACACAGGTGTCCCCGGCCCACACAGCTTCAAATCTCTACAGCTACCTGACCAAAGCGTTCAGCCTTTGAAACAAACGTTAGATACACATACATATCAAAAAGTACAGTACTTGCGGAGACAAAACAAACGAAACCCCTCACCCTACACACATACACCCCCTCCAAAGGCAAGAAAGCAATCACGCTAGCGCAGGACCAAAGACAGTCAGCAGAGGTCCTCTGGTACCTGCAATTTTTATACCTGAGGGAATAAGCCAGCAGGGAACAGTCTAGAGTTTGAAAGGGGAAGTAAGGGGGGAAAAACTTTTGTAAGTTCCTGGTACTTTTGTAAGTTCCATCCAAAATGGAACTATTAGGCATGCATTCATATTCTTGTAAGGGAATGAAAATTTTGGATTTTGTTTTTCTAAAACCAGGGAAATATGCACTTGACAAGTAATTTAATTAAGTCAAGTACACAAGGTGAGTTTCTGGTGATACAGAGTGAGGCTCTAACAGTTAAAACAGAGACCTTTATATGCAAGTGCTTTTTGTCTCTGGTTTTTTAAACAAACATTAGGAATATGGAAGTTAAGGGGGGGAAAAATTTTGACTCACATTCTGAACTGCCTACCAAATGAAACTATTGAAAATAGTTTCACTTTCAAATGAAAATTTGAAAAAATGCTGCTGTCTGGATCATTTGATACTAATTCTGACTTTGCCCTTTCTTAATCACACCCGAGGCAATTACATTTGAGCAGCGGTTTTGGTTAACAGTTTATGAGGCTTGCATTGAAAGGAACAAAATCAAATAGGTAACTGCCACCTGATGTTCCAGCTCTGCCAAACACATCCATGTAAACTGATCAGAAAGAGCTCTGTCACACCCAGGACTGATGACAAAGGAGGCAGAAGTCAGTCTCTGTTGGCTGCCAGGCACGGAGCACGGGAAGAGAAGGAACAAATTAATACTTTCTATCACCACCATTACAATTACAGTTATATCAAGGCACATAAATATATATTGGTGTGCAAACGTACTACACTGCAAACCTACCTCCTTCCCTTAGAGGCTCAGAAATCCTCTGAACCAGGGGGTCTCTTTCCAGCATCCAAGATGGAAGCACTCTCTTTCTTTGAATAGATTTTGATGGTTTGCTTTCATTATCGCCAGAAAGAGGAACCTGAAAAAACATTTACTCTTTAGTACCTTTTCCCAGTTACAAAAGAGGGGAGGAAGAAATAGATCACAAGTTTGTACCAGTTATGCCCTTCAAATGCAGCCTGGACAACTACCTACTTTTTGGATGGTGTCCATTGCCTGAAATTATTTTTTTTTTCCCCCACACTTCCCCCTCGCTCAGAAAAAACAACATCTATAGAAACCTTCATGCAGTAAAAAAACCTCTTTAGACCTTTGGAGGAAATATCTGAAAGGCTACAAACTTCAAGTTTCATAGAAGAGCCTTACCAGCACCTTGCTATAGAGTTTCCACATGTAGAGCTAAAGACAAACAGCAGGTTTAACAAACAAACACCTATTTGTCAAAAAAAAAATTCCCAACCAATCAACTAAAAACCCAGAAAAGTCTTGCTACCCTTCTTTCAACTTACTTCTCTAGAAATGAACCACACTCTAAACCTTGGCTGCAAAAACAATGCAAATACACCAAAGTCATGTTCGACACATACTTCTTTACTGCAAGTAATGCCATCAGTTTGAATCTTTACTTACTAAAAGGTAAGTAGCCATCCAGGGATCTCAGCTACAGTAAAGGCTGATACTTCATTTGTTATATGTAGTTATTATCTACTATACAATGATGTTGACCCACGTGTCCCTTCTAACTGGATACACAACAGAAGATCTAAGAAAAATCCCACTTGCTCCATACACTATTTATCAGACTGTCTGAAAGCCACTTGACTTGGTAACATTTTCAAAAAGCAAAAGATGGTTTTTTTGAAAACTCTGTTTTGCTGGACAGCATGCTGGCTACCAGAGAAAAACCGGAGGGCTGGTTGTTTGGCTGTGTGTTTGTAATGGATCTTGACAACACAGCTCCATCACAGCTGTACGACTCAAATGAAATAGGCTGCTAGGACGCAATAAACAGACACTATTTACAGGCAGCACAAGGTATCTGCAGGGCAACTACAGGCTCTCCAGAGAGACATTTTAGAGGCTTCTAGGCGGGTTGGAAGAACAGTCATTCATTCCCCTGGACCTTCACAAGCACTGACAGGGCAGTAACTGATGCAGACCACACAACTGAACTGGACTTTGTTCTGTAGTACTGAACTCAGCCACAATATTGTTAGTTCGAAACATTCTTGTAGCAATGGCAATTTTTTTATATTTGAGAGGTTTTATATTTGAGAGATATATATTACTACTGCAGCATAATTATCATAAACAGAAATACACAACAGAAATGTATTCATATACTCGTAGAGTAAGCCATCCCAATCAATGAAACAACAGATATAAGTTCACAATTTTGACTGTTGTAATACTCTATTAAAAAAAATGCAACACCCTTTTAATTTTCAACACATGCTTACAAACATTAAAGTAAAATCTGAAGCACTCACCAAACATGGCTCCTCCAGAGCGGCACCACAAAGGGCTCCTCTGCGGCCGAGCGCTCAGGGGCTCCTCAAATGCTGCACCATCAACGGCTCACCAGCGTGGCACCACCAACGGCTCCTCCGATGCAGCAAAGGGGCTCCAAGAAGAGCTGGGCATCAAACAAACTGCTCCTCCGGTGCTCCCTGGTACCACTACTCTGCTGGGGCGGTACAAAGCCAAACTCTGGAGAGGTGCCAGCACACGCTCCTCCAGCGTGGTGACACCAGGATGCCTCCAGGACGGCAAACGCCAAGAGCTTTGCCAAGCACAAAGCAAGAAATGGCTCCTCCAGAGCAGCACCACAAAGGGATCCTCTGCGGCCGAGCGCTCAGGGGCTCCTCAAATGCTGCACCACCAACGGCTCACCAGCGTGGCACCACCAACGGCTCCTCCGATGCAGCAAAGGGGCTCCAAGAAGAGCTGGGCATCAAACAAACTGCTCCTCCGGTGCTCCCTGCTAACCACTGCTCTGCTGGGGCGGCACAAAGCCATCCTCTGGAGAGGGGCCAGGACACGATCCTCCGGCGTGGTGACACCAGGACGCCTCCAGGACCGCAAACACCAAGAGCTTTGCTGCGGCGAATGAAGAGACGGGACGCAGCTCGATGCAAGCAAATGTCAATTGATTGTACAGAAGCACGAGTTTCTATACGCGTTCAGAAGCTGCGCGTTTTAAACAGATTGGCTCTTGAAGCTCAGCATTGCATACTGGGCAATCCCCGACTGGTGGTTAACTGCCAGCAGCTAACAGCAAGGTGGTACCTTTCCTTGGCGCCAGGCGCCACCCGTCTCCCACTCCCCTGTGCTCTGTAAACAGGTCTCATCATGTTAATTGCTGTCTAGACAAGCTCCAGCACATCCCCTCAGGTAACCGATTGCCGCGCATGGTCCTAGTTTCCAGCCCGCTCCTGCATCTCCCCCTTCCTGCTGCACAAAAAGAACCTTGGAAACCGAACGAGTAAAAACAAGGTATAAGTAATAGAACAAATAAAAAAGCAACTAAGACACATTATCAATGTCAAACTAACCCACTGTCTGTGTTCCACACAATTTGACAATTTCCCCTTTTTGTTTTTGAACAGCTGGTACCAGGTTTGCCATGTTCTGCAGGGCCCTTGCAAACATCACAGCAACCAAGGGAACAGCAAACAAACAATCCTGCCAATTGAGGGAATGGATGCCAAAAAGGCTGACATTTTCTCAGATTTTGATACCATGTTGCTGCAACGGGGCGCTTAAAATCCACGCAGCGCATACCATCAAAATCCTCACAGCCACGTCCCTGAACCAACAACAAAAAGCAGTGGCAATTTTGACTCACCTTCTGAACTGCCTACCAAACAAGGTGATTTAACTCTTTAATGCTTTCCCTGCTGTTACTCCGGGAAACAGAAGAACCGCTGCAATAGTTCCCATCGTAGCCTCCTACTACATTAGCATCTACAGAAAGACAATTATCGACATTCAAAGTGTAAACAATATCATCTTCTTTTGGATTAACATTATACATAGGTGGAAGGGCACACCAAACAAGAACCGGCTCAGTCAAAAAGTTGGAAACATAGCATGCCTTCTCTGAACATACCTCTGGGTCATTCCCTTCATTCCCTCTCTTTTTTATGCAAAGAGACACACTTTAGCATAACAGAGAAGCCCCTATTTACATCTCTGAGCCCGGACACAAACCGCAGCTGTATGCTCCACCAGGCTCAGGGCAGAAACCATTCATGCAGTTACATAGCTATATATCACTACAAGCGTGCAGACACCTATTAAACACTAGATAACCATGTTTATCTTTCCTAGTCTCCTTCACAATACCTAGCTCTTCTCTCATCTCTTGTTAGGTCAAAATATTCTCCAGCTTCCTCTCCTATCTCTCTCTTCAGACATTCTCTGTCCTCTTCTTTGCTTGTTAATTGCGAGGAGGCAAAGGGGGTGTGTAGCTGGGTGACCACGACCTGCTTTATGTTACAATCAACTAAACACTGAATACAGGAAAAAAAGGCATGGGAGACATCAGGCAAACGTCAATAAGGTGGTTAAAGGTAATTATAATAAATCCTGTAATACTTTTGAGTCATGGCCCAAAGTTTCCCAGCCGTGAGAAGAGACCAAAGGCATCCCGCCCCTGGCTCTGTTGCAGATCTTTGCTTTAAGGCTTTGAAGTTTTGTATACTTTTGTAAATTAATTCACAGTGGTCACTCAGATTCACGTAACACATCCTATCAAAGCCTTCACACTTGTGTCCCTGTGCTAATAATAAAAATCAGTAGCAACTCGGTTCTGTAGCAACATATGATGGACAGAATCAACATCTGTTAATAAGCCAGAAAAAAACACACCAGCATTTGTGACGTGCGGAATTAGACTCTATAACTCGAAAGTTATAAAGTAGGTGTGTTTATTGCGCGCAGATGCACGGGGGATCGCTCCTCCACAAGCCTGCATACCCGAAGTGACAAACCATCCTACATTTATACAATGAAACAAATGAATATTCAATTAACGCCTATACATATTCGTTACCTAAACCCCGCTTCCTATATCAGTCCTTTCCTGGAACGCGGTGGTCTTGCAGGGTTGTAGGTGATTCATGTCCTTGTGACCATCCGATCTTCTCCAGCAAGGAGACTTAGCACTCCCTCCCTCTAGATAGCATTGGAATATCTCTCATCCTTTTCTCATTCTTTTTTTTAATAGCCCCTTTGTTAGAGGAAGAGGGGCAGGCGTCTCCTCAAAACTGTAGTTGTCTCCTCAGAGCTGTGTGCCTATGTGACCAGACACCACATTCCTGGGCAGACATATACAATCACAGTCGGTGTTCCATCGTCCCCATTTCACACTATTTCTCCATATCAATCCCCCCTTTTCTATTAAATTAAGTAAATTCTTTTACTTAAGCAGTCTTCCCGAATGATATAAAGCATCATACATAAGTGTTACCCTTTTAAACATTCTCCAAACCCACAAATATAACATAATGGCTAGTATTAAGGAAATTCCTAAACTGATCAATAAGATCACAATGGGGTGTACCACAGTGTTAAGAATTGATTCATCTTTTCTACCTGGCCACTCGATTGTGGTCGGTATGGGGTATGTAATTGCCAATCTATTCCTAGATGGGGGCTGATCTGTTGCACTATTCTGGACACAAAATGTGGTCCTCTATTCGAGGACATTACCGCTGGGACTCCAAACCTAGGTATTATCTCTTGGAGCAGTATTTTGGTCACTTCCCGGGCTTTAGCAGTTCTGCATGGGAAGGCTTCTGGCCAACCTGAAAAGGTATCTGTTAGTACCAATAAATATCGATACCCCCCTTTTCAAGGAAGTTCCGAGAAATTGGGTCTGCCAATGTTGCACTGGAACATTTCCTCTACTAATGTTCCCTAGTTTCATTTTATTTGCTTTATTGGGATTATTGCGTAAACACATTTCACATTGCTGAGTCACCTATTTTATTACAGAATACAAGTTTTGCCCTATCAATTTCTGATTTAGACTTTTATATAAAGCATCAGCTCCCCAATGCGTCTTATTAATAATAGGGCTGTGGTCCATATTAAATTAGATGGTACCACTATATGACCAGCCCTTAAATAAGTCCACTTACTTAATTTTATTTTATCATTCATGTCCTGAATTCTCTTTAAGTTTTCTTTAGAATACTTTGGCTCCTGATCTGTACTTACAGTTTGGATTTTATCGTCTGGTATTAAGGATAATTCCTCCTTTCCTACCTCCTCTGTTACTCGTCTGGCCTCATGGTCGGCCAGGCGGGTTCCAATTTCCAAATCAGTGCATCAATGGGCCATCTTATGTCCTTCCTTCCTGGATGATCCTCTTATAACAGAGGGGGCCATTCCTCACATCAAGGTCTGGCATGGCATATGTTCCCCACCGCTCAACGCCTACTGGGTTGCAGCCAACAGCAGAATTCAAGATTCTTCTTGGTGGCAAACACAGGGGCCAACCCAGTCTTGCCCTTGACTATGGTAGGAGGCACCTGACCAACCTTATTCCTTGTATTTCGTTGTCAATGCAGTTTCATCTGCACATCCCATAACAAGTCACTGTCATGGCAAAACACACAGATTTACATTAGTAGATCTACTACAGAGTGTATTTTATTTCAGGTTTTCTGCCAATATCCCCACAGCCTTGCTGACCAAGGGATATTGTTTTTATCTGAACTGGGCAAGCCTCCCCCTTATCATTTTTACTGTAACAGGTAAAGCATTTTTCACCTTTTATTTTCGGATACACCTGGTTAAAAATTTATTTTACTTCAGGGAGGTCCTCTTTTCCTCTTTTCTGTTGAATTAAAGATAAGCTTAATATTTCAATTACTTGATCATTTTTAACTTTTAGTTTCATTTCTCCTTCTTTAAACGTCTAGATATTCTAATAAATCTCATCCCAACAAAGATTTTGGTGAATTTGGCATTCTTATTTGTTTTCTTAGTTTGTACTTTAAAGGTTTCAGGATGTTTTCCTGGTGGCCAGCAGCTCCCACAACTGTAACAATTTTTTTTTTTATTATTATTATTTTTTTACTGAAGTTTAACAAATAAGTTGGTTTCGTATTCAGTAAAATTCCACCTCATACCCATTCCCTGCCCTAAAGGGGCCGTTACCGGTCCTGTTGTACTGCAAATGCTGCAGCAATTGGGGTGACATTGTCAGGTCCTTCTGCTCAATTGTCAGCAACAGCAACCCCCTCCTCCTCACCAGCAGGAGGATTCGGGGCAGGAGATGCTCTTCCTGCTCTGCAGGTTACACAAGCCTGCCTCTGCAGCAGCACTTCTGTTTTAACTCTTTCTTACCCTGAATGCAAATCTGCTACTTGTTGCTTTAAGTCTGTGTTATTACATATCAGCCTTTGCAGGCAAACAGCAAACACCCTGCCATGCATCCAGCGTGACTCAGCCGCACCTTCGAGGGGGTACGGGGTTTGTACAAACTCACCCCAATACTTTAACACTTTCACAGGGTCTTTGACTCTCCACCCCCCTCCCCCGGCTTCAGATCTTACATACATTATCACAAGTTTTTATCTTACAACATGTTTCATTCTGGTTGCTGCACAGAAAGAACCACAACCTCAGTGCTCTCTATTTTTTTTTTTTTTATTTTTTTTTTTTTTTACACAAATATTTCAACAAGAACTTCCTTAAAGCTATTGAACAGGTACACCAAAAACCTAAAATTTTAACCAGAGGACTAACGGTGCCCCAAAGAGAATGTGGATCAAGGCCTTGCTCATTAGCCTCTCCATTTTGTACCTCCGTAACACTCAAACCTTTAAGACCGCCATATAAGTATTACTCTGACAACTGTGTTTGCCTGTTTATCTTAGAAAATTTCAGTATTTCTTTACAATCCATTAAGCACAGGCATAATTACACACATTTATTTTAGGATACTTCTGTGCCTCCCACAATTTAAGCCTATAAGAAGACGCTGTTTAAGCATCATATTAACTCAGGTTAACCAGCAGCAGCTTCAGTATTCGAATGGAAAGCCACAGACGTGTTCACAGTCACCAAAAAAATATCCCTGCAAATAAATCTACAAATCAGTTACTGAACTTGGCTTTGTATTGTGGAGCTGAATTGGAGCAATGCCACTGTCAGCTGAAATTAAGCAAAGTGCTCCATCCCCCCCACAGGCAGAGTAGAGCTAGTTTTGCATACAACGTGGACATCCTGTCCACAGCACAGGTGTTTAATCTTACAAATCTCCTTCTGCTGCATCACCCTACCTGCACAACACTGACGCAGCCTCAGATCCTCATGTAAATATACTATAGTAATGCAACTTACATAAAGCAAGACACTGAGTACAGTTTTGTTTGTTTGGTTTTTTTTTTTATCCTTTCCTAGAGCCATAATCAAAGATCAGGTGGTGTTAATCCCACACTCCTCCTGTCACACAAACATATCAGCACACATTACTTCACCCCATTATCCTTCTCTCCATACTGCAGCAAAGTATTTTCTTATTCACATTTCCACCAGCAGACCCTCCAATATCCCTCAAAACACATCCTAACGGGCTTTTCTTTAAAATCCCACCACTCTGTTTTCCTCCCATTATTCCAGCTTACACTCACAGAACACACTTATCACTTACAGAATTACTACTTACAAAACGCAACACACAGGTATCTTTCTACAGCAACACCAAGAGCTCACTATTATAAAAAATATAGCCGAAATCACAGTAACAATTATCAAAGTCAAATTCCACATTCCATAAATCCGGTAACCAAAATAAGCAACACTGCAGCAAATAAGCTTTATAAGCAAACTTGCCAGATTCCAGATGGCAATTAAATGCTGATAAAACCCAAACAGAACCAGAAGTATACTTAGCGTGTCAGCCACAGAAGTATACCTGAGTTTTCCAGACCAGACGTATGCTTGAGAAACTAGTCCCCAAGCACACCCAGACGTATACCCGAGAAACTAGTTCCCAAGCATACCCAGACGTATACTTGAGAAACTAGTCCCCAAGCATACCCAGACGTATACCCGAGAAACTAGTCCCCAAGCACACCCAGACGTATACTTGAGAAACTAGTTCCCAAGCATACCCAGACGTATACCCGAGAAACTAGTTCCCAAGCATACCCAGACGTATACCCGAGAAACTAGTTCCCAAGCATACCCAGACGTATACCCGAGAAACTAGTTCCCAAGCATACCCAGACGTATACTTGAGAAACTAGTTCCCAAGCACACCCAGACGTATACCTGAGAAACTAGTTCCCAAGCACACCCAGACGTATACCTGAGAAACTAGTTCCCAAGCACACCCAGACGTATACCTGAGAAACTAGTTCCCAAGCACACCCAGACGTATACCTGAGAAACTAGTTCCCAAGCACACCCAGACGTATACCCGAGAAACTAGTTCCCAAGCACACCCAGACGTATACCCGAGAAACTAGTTCCCAAGCACACCCAGACGTATACCCGAGAAACTAGTTCCCAAGCACACCCAGACGTATACCCGAGAAACTAGTTCCCAAGCACACCCAGACGTATACCA
>NW_024427325.1:0-105021 GCF_017639655.2 Falco naumanni | reverse complement strand
GTAATGCCTTTCAGCTGGGGGCGGCATTCACTGTAAACTACGCACGTGTCCTGCAAAGTTTAGTTTCTAGGCATCAGTGAGCATTTTGTAGTATCACAGGCAAGCTGTAGTCTCTCTTGATAATGTAACCTGTAATACTGTGTATGAGTATCTCCTCCATTCACCAGCAGTACACCTAGCTTGCTTTGCGGCTGCCAATAATATTAGCTTACATGTTGCAGGTGCATGGGCTCTAGTTTTAAATATCCTTTAGGTCTGTTTCCAGGCATCTTTTGTCTGGAATTTTTTTTGTCTCAGTTTGGCTTCCAAATGTGAAGTTTCCTGTTATTTCTAAAAGAATTTAAAAGTGAGCTTTGAAGAGCAGTCTGATAGTCTGATAATATGCCGTCTTTACGTTCACTGGCCTGAACAAGGCATGAGGATGTGGAGCTGCTGCCTCTCGAGTGGAAGTGGGAACTAACTTGACGTCTTTGAGATCACCAAGGTGTGGCTGGACATTTCCTAAAGAAATCTTCAAAATAGAGAGATACGCCTTCTAGAGAAAGTAAATTGAAGTGCAAATAGCTGTAGTTTTCTAGACAAAGTGGTTTGGCCTCCATTCTGTTCTGTGACTTGCTTTCCACTCAGAAATGTATTTCCCATCCCATTTCCTTATCGTGTATGTGTGTACTTTGGTTGCCACTGAATGCTTGGTGTGGTTGTATCTGTGCACTAGCGTGTTCTGAGGCATACTTGTTAGCTGTATGCTTTGCCACATCCCATGATGCAAGTACGAGCCCCATCTTGATCGCCGCTGCCTTGCAGAAATGTGCATTGTAGAGTGGTGAACATTGTTAGCAGCATTGTAAGTGCAGCGAGTGGTTAAGACTTTATAATGAAGCAAGCTGGACTGTGTGCATATCTGAAGCTAATTAAAGCTAATCTTGAAGGTTTTAAATTGTAGCTGTGCCTTTCATAAGAACACCTTCCTTACTGGAACGGTAGATCCTGCGCGTGCAGCTCGTGGCAGGTGGTCAGCCAGGTGTGGCTATGGATGGAAAAGTGCTTCTCTTGTAAGCCTGTAAAACTTTGACGTGGGAGTGAAACTCAATCTGTTAAATTCAACTCCTCTTCCTAAGAACGATCCAGGGAAAAATTGATATTCCATGCACAGTGGGAAGAAGGTAATTCACTCGTTAAAGTTCTGTTTGTATTTGATGATTTTTTTAAATTTATTTTTTCCCCTCGCTATCTTGTTGACTGGCTTGCTTAGTTGTCTTGAGGTCAAAGCTTGTAAAAGGTTGCACTCAGCAAGCTCGCATCTGAGGCGGTCGTCCCGAGCCATGCAAGATCACACAGGCAGGGTTCCATCAGGCTTTATTTCGTGCTGTTTGGCACAACTGCACTGTTAAGCACAGCAGGATTAATTTCCGTACAAGTGTACTGAAACTCCACCAGCCAAGAGAAGAAGGGTGCCACCTACATGGTACTTGCCACGTTTAGTTTTTAACATCGTTAGTGTAATTGCTACGAGATGGATTCCAAGTTGCCCATAGAGAATGTGTTCTGTGTTCTGAGAAATAGTCTAAGGCTAATTACTGGGGGAATAGCTGTAAGAGACGAAGGAAAAAAAAAGGAGAAAGGCTAGAGTTACGGTGTCATTACATTGTCACTGCTGAATGACCTTACTACCTTGTTGCTACTGGGACGAACGACCTGCTGTGGCTATGGCCTATGCATAATTCTGCTACACACTTCTTTGTATGTTATCTAGCAAGCTGATCAGGTCACTTCCAGATACAACCCTGTGGAAAGGGGTGGTCAGCAAGCTTTTTCTCCCCACGTAAAGGACATACTTTCAGAGAATGTTTCAAGGTCATCTTTATAAATATGGAACAGGGGAAAGGCAGGATTGTGCTTAATGAGCAGCTTCAGGGGCTGTGGAGCTGAATTAGACTATAGCAGAAAGAGCTGGCGTGAGAAGACCTGGACGGAAGCGCATCATTTGCTGCTGAAATCTAAACACATTGGTGGATGGGGATGAAAAACATAGTATGCTCCTCGTACATTTGTAGGAAACATATGGAAGTCATCAGTATTTTTTGCAGAATTCCTATTTCTGTTGCAAAATACCTGCAGTGCTCTAAGAGCAGCTTTTCTTTGCTAAGCAGGTCTTGGGCTTATTATTCTCACAGGCCTCGTCTGAGAAGAGAGGTTTTGTTCTTAATGTATTTAGCATCATTGTTTCAACGTCTCCCTCTGAGACTTAATTCCTTCTGCACAACCATAGTCCGTGATTCTTAGAAGAAATTCTGCTGTTATGGGTAAACATGGGCATGATTACTTTCCTCTAAAGTCTGGTAAACAGTAAACTAGCAAGCATCATATGGGGTTACAGCTGAAATTGACAGTTGGACATTTTCAGGATTTTCTGCTGGGTGGTGCACAGTATAGATTGCTGCCCACAGGATATCTCTCAGTTGTAGTATCGGCTGCGTCACACGTGGCTGACTCTATTCGAGGTAGTCATTGGGTGCCTCTGTAGCACAGTTCACCCATAAAATTGTGTACCTTTGAGGGACTTGACTGTAAATGCTTTTGAAAACCTAGGGTGAGAGCTGCTATAGAGTATAAAATGTTAATCAGACCATAAGATAATGCTGGAATAGTAACATTCCCACTAGCAGAAAAATGTAACTGACAGAGGATGTGATCTGACTACATCAGGTGCTGGTGTTCTTGCTTGTTCACCACACGCATAGCTTGAGTGTCTGGAGCTCTGACCCGAGGTTTCAAGAAGCTGCAAAGACATACGTGAGGTTGGTATAAACATGGCTGATTTGGACTGGGTTGTGTAGCTGAGAAGAAAAGCACATTTCTAGTTTCATATAAAAGATGATAAGAACTGCTCAACAGATAAATGACTTGTATGAGATCATTGACAGGTTATCTCCAGATGAGAGAAGAATGCAGAAAGCGGAGGCTGGGGGGAAAAGGAACAAATAGAGCTTTACTCAGGGGTATGACTTAAGGGCAGCATAACATGAGTGGAATATTAACAGACGGTGGCTAGTTAGGAATTGTGGGCATGTAGGAAAAAGGAGGTAGCATAGGCTGGTAGAGCAATGGTTGTGCACATCTGGCAAAGTCCAAAAGCAGTGGAAATCAACTTGTTAAAGGTTCACAGCTACTGGTAAGTCAAAGGAGAAGGCAATGCTGCTAGGGCGGCAACTTTGCCCAGATGCTACCGAGTCAGGTAGATAAGGCTTCTTCAAAAAGCAGGATTACCCTGTCTCTGGGAATTGGTTTAAATATGCCAACGTATTTGAGCAATTAAAGGATGACTGCAAGACAAGCTGCCTAAAAAACGTTTAAGAACATGCTGTGAGCAGCATCCATTTCTCATACATAGAGGTTTCCAAGTCTTTGATTCCTGCCAGTACAGAGTATTGTGACATACTGTGAAGACAGAAGGCAATTTGATCACAACGTGTAGGTTGTGCAGAAGATGGATAGGCAGCAGATGAGACAGCAGTGCGATAGAATAGACTGAACTGGGAAATGGGTAGGCTGCCTCCAGCTCAGGAAAGAAGTGTTCAGCATTTGTTGTTTCCTTAACCTGTGTGCAGAAATGGAGGAGCCATTTCTTGCTTTGTGCTTGGCAAAGCTCTTGGCGTTTGCCATCCTGGAGGCGTCTTTGGTGTCCACCACGCCAGAGGATCGTGTCTTGGCGCCAGCTTAGAAGTGGCTTTGTTCCACCAGTGCAAAGCAGTGGTTAGGAGGGAGCACCGGAGGATCAGTCTGTTTGATGCCCAGCTCTTCTTGGAGCCCCTTTGCTGCATCGGAGGAGCCGTTGGTGGTGCCACGGTGGTGAGCCGTTGATGGTGCAGCATTTGAGGAGCCCCTGAGCGCTCGGCCGCAGAGGATCCCTTTGTGGTGCTGCTCTGGAGGAGCCATTTCTTGCTGTGTGCTTGGCAAAGCTCTTGGCGTTTGCCGTCCTGGAGGCATCCTGGTGTCACCACGCTGGAGGAGCATGTCCTGGCACCTCTCCAGAGGATGGATTTGTACCGCCCCAGCAGAGCAGTGGTTAGCAGGGAGCGCCGGAGGAGCAGTTTGTTTGATGCCCAGCTCTTCTTGGAGCCCCTTTGCTGGTGCGTGCTTCAGTACAATCAATTGACATTTGCTTGCATCGAGCTGCGTCCCGTTTCTTCATTCGCCGCAAATTGGTGACCCCGATGTGATCCGTTTAAGGATCTGACGTCAAGGGCTCTCGAATCGCCTATCTGAGCGACTTGCCGGGAATCCCACAGAACTTTGCATGATCTGCTGAAAGGAAGCAGGAGCCGGCCTGAAATCCCTCTGGAGTTGAGAGGTGAGCTGTGGGAAATCCATAACGGGGAGTCAGGCTTCGTCCCCAGAAGGAGACGTATATGGACTCATAAAGGGTCTTCTAGTCAGATCTGGGAGTCCCTGCCTCAGTCTCCTCAAACGGTGACCCCTATGGTGGCGTTCCGAAGCCTTGGAAGAATAAGGACGGAACTGGTCGGTAAAAAAGACAGCTGGTGGAAGAGGGCTGTGTTCTGGAGGAGACGTCTGGGCTGAACGATCGTCTTGCTGGCTGGACCAGGCAGACAACCTAAACCCCGAGGATAACACCTGTACTCATCGAGACTGGTGAGCAGCCAAGAAACTTTAGAGATTTTAAATATTTGAAGAAGTTTTAAGACGCTCTAGAAACCTGTACTCACTGAGACAGGCGAGCAGTCAAGAAACTTTAGAGACTTTGAAAGAAATGACAGTGGTCATGTTTGTTAGCCACTGTAACAATTGTAGGTATCATGTACCGCCACATGTGACTCATCTACCTGTGGTGTCTGTTCTGTTATCCTTTGTTAGACATCCGCCTATCTGCTGACCTTCTGTGTTAAAACTTTAGCGGAACACTTCAGCAGGAGAGGACAGATAAGGGTAAAAGAAATAATTAAGCAAGAAAAGCAGATGGCCAGCAAGGGCATAAATTACCTCAGACTGATAAGAACACTGCAAATGTGCAAGACCATCACATAATGAGCAAAAGGTGAAAAGTACACCATGAGGAAGACCTACAGCCTTCCTCCCATAGACCACTGCCCACATTCTAAAGACCCCGGCCCACAATTTTTGGAAGAATCTGCGCAAGCGCGAAAGACTGATAAGCTAATTAACATATGAAGCGAGGGTAGGCGGGTTCAGGTAATGAATATGTATAGGCGTTAATGGAATATTCATTGTTTCATTATATAAATATAAGATAACCTGCCCCTCTGGGTGTGTACGATTGGTGGAAGGATCCCCCGTACGCCCGGCGCCGACAATAAAGAATACTTAATCACTAAGAAATTCTGAAGACGTTCTTTGAAACAATCTGGCACCCCAGATGGGACGGCTCTCTGCCTGACCGTAGGACCCGCTGGGAAGTGGACTCCCTTGGGTACCCCCGGGATTTTTCCGGAGGGACTCCCCAACTCATCGGATCACTGCGGAGGCAGACAAGAATCCCATCTCCTGTAAGTGATAGTATTCTTTATTGCTGTATTCTGGTATTACCGGTAATCTGGGGTTACCCGTAAGACGAGAAAATTGATTTCCGCAGGGTAACATCTGGGTATGCTTGGGAACTAGTTTCTCAGGTATACATCTGGGTATGCTTGGGAACTAGTTTCTCGGGTATACATCTGGGTATGCTTGGGAACTAGTTTCTCAGGTATACGTCTGGGTATGCTTGGGAACTAGTTTCTCAAGTATACGTCTGGGTATGCTTGGGAACTAGTTTCTCAAGTATACGTCTGGGTATGCTTGGGAACTAGTTTCTCAAGTATACGTCTGGGTATGCTTGGGAACTAGTTTCTCAGGTATACGTCTGGGTATGCTTGGGAACTAGTTTCTCGGGTATATATCTGGGTATGCTTGGGAACTTGTTTCTCGGGTATACATCTGGGTGTGCTTGGGGACTAGTTTCTCGGGTATACGTCTGGGTATGCTTGGGAACTAGTTTCTCGGGTATACGTCTGGGTATGCTTGGGAACTAGTTTCTCGGGTATACGTCTGGGTATGCTTGGGAACTAGTTTCTCAAGTATACGTCTGGTTATGCTTGGGAACTAGTTTCTCAAGCATACGTCTGGTCTGGAAAACTCAGGTATACTTCTGTGGCTGACACCCTAAGTATACTTCTGGTTCTGTTTGGGTTTTATCGGCATTTAATTGCCATCTGGAACCTGGCAAGTTTGCTTATAAAGCTTATTTGCTGCAGTGTTGCTTATTTTGGTTACCGGATTTATGGAATGTGGAATTTGACTTTGATAATTGTTACTGTGATTTCGGCTATATTTTTTATAATAGTGAGCTCTTGGTGTTGCTGTAGAAAGATACCTGTGTGTTGCGTTTTGTAAGTAGTAATTCTGTAAGTGATAAGTGTGTTCTGTGAGTGTAAGCTGGAAAAATGGGAGGAAAACAGAGTGGTGGGATTTTAAAGAAAAGCCCGTTAGGATGTGTTTTGAGGGATATTGGAGGGTCTGCTGGTGGAAATGTGAATAAGAAAATACTTTGCTGCAGTACGGAGAGAAGGAAAATGGGATGAAGTAATGTGTGCTGATATGTTTGTGTGACAGGAGGAGTGTGGGATTAACACCACCTGATCTTTGATTATGGCTCTAGAAAAGGATAAAAAAAACCAAACAAAACTGTACTCAGTGTCTTGCTTTATGTAAGTTGCATTACTATAGTATATTTACATGAGGATCTGAGGCTGTGTCAGTGTTGTGCAGGTAGGGTGATGCAGCAGAAGGAGATTTGTAAGTTTAAACACCTGTGCTGTGGACAGGATGTCCATGTTGTATGCAAAACTAGCTCTACTCTGCCTGTGGGGGGGATGGAGC
Source organism: Falco naumanni (assembly GCF_017639655.2). Taxonomy (NCBI): domain Eukaryota; kingdom Metazoa; phylum Chordata; class Aves; order Falconiformes; family Falconidae; genus Falco; species Falco naumanni. The sequence continues at coordinate 98,127 of NW_024427325.1, read as the reverse complement.
ACTTTGCTTAATTTCAGCTGACAGTGGCATTGCTCCAATTCAGCTCCACAATACAAAGCCAAGTTCAGTAACTGATTTGTAGATTTATTTGCAGGGATATTTTTTTGGTGACTGTGAACACGTCTGTGGCTTTCCATTCGAATACTGAAGCTGCTGCTGGTTAACCTGAGTTAATATGATGCTTAAACAGCGTCTTCTTATAGGCTTAAATTGTGGGAGGCACAGAAGTATCCTAAAATAAATGTGTGTAATTATGCCTGTGCTTAATGGATTGTAAAGAAATACTGAAATTTTCTAAGATAAACAGGCAAACACAGTTGTCAGAGTAATACTTATATGGCGGTCTTAAAGGTTTTAGTGTTACGGAGGTACAAAATGGAGAGGCTAATGAGCAAGGCCTTGATCCACATTCTCTTTGGGGCACCGTTAGTCCTCTGGTTAAAATTTTAGGTTTTTGGTGTACCTGTTCAATAGCTTTAAGGAAGTTCTTGTTGAAATATTTGTATAAAAAAAAAAAAAAAAAAAAAAAAATTAAAATAGAGAGCACTGAGGTTGTGGTTCTTTCTGTGCAGCAACCAGAATGAAACATGTTGTAAGATAAAAACTTGTGATAATGTATGTAAGATCTGAAGCCGGGGGAGGGGGGTGGAGAGTCAAAGACCCTGTGAAAGTGTTAAAGTATTGGGGTGAGTTTGTACAAACCCCGTACCCCCTCGAAGGTGCGGCTGAGTCACGCTGGACGCATGGCAGGGTGTTTGCTGTTTGCCTGCAAAGGCTGATATGTAATAACACAGACTTAAAGCAACAAGTAGCAGATTTGCATTCAGGGTAAGAAAGAGTTAAAACAGAAGTGCTGCTGCAGAGGCAGGCTTGTGTAACCTGCAGAGCAGGAACAGCATCTCCTGCCCCGAATCCTCCTGCTGGTGGGGAGGAGGGGGTTGCTGTTGCTGACAATTGAGCAGAAGGACCTGACAATGTCACCCCAATTGCTGCAGCATTTGCAGTACAACAGGACCGGTAACGGCCCCTTTAGGGCAGGGAATGGGTATGAGGTGGAATTTTACTGAATAGGAAACCAACTTATTTGTTAAACTTCAGTAAAAAAATAATAATAATAAAAAAAAAAATTGTTACAGTTGTGGGAGCTGCTGGCCACCAGGAAAACATCCTGAAACCTTTAAAGTACAAACTAAGAAAACAAATAAGAATGCCAAATTCACCAAAATCTTTGTTGGGATGAGATTTATTAGAATATCTAGACGTTTAAAGAAGGAGAAATGAAACTAAAAGTTAAAAATGATCAAGTAATTGAAATATTAAGCTTATCTTTAATTCAACAGAAAAGAGGAAAAGAGGACCTCCCTGAAGTAAAATAAATTTTTAACCAGGTGTATCCGAAAATAAAAGGTGAAAAATGCTTTACCTGTTACAGTAAAAATGATAAGGGGGAGGCTTGCCCAGTTCAGATAAAAACAATATCCCTTGGTCAGCAAGGCTGTGGGGATATTGGCAGAAAAACTGATATAAAATACACTCTGTAGTAGATCTACTAATGTAAATCTGTGTGTTTTGCCATGACAGTGACTTGTTATGGGATGTGCAGATGAAACTCTGCATTGACAACGAAATACAAGGAATAAGGTTGGTCAGGTGCCTCCTACCATAGTCAAGGGCAAGACTGGGTTGGCCCCTGTGTTTGCCACCAAGAAGAATCTTGAATTCTGCTGTTGGCTGCAACCCAGTAGGCATTGAGCGGTGGGAACATATGCCATGCCAGACCTTGATGTGAGGAATGGCCCCCTCTGTTATAAGAGGATCATCCAGGAAGGAAGGACATAAGATGGCCCATTGATGCACTGATTTGGAAATTGGAACCCGCCTGGCTGACCATGAGGCCAGACGAGTAACAGAGGAGGTAGGAAAGGAGGAATTATCCTTAATACCAGACGATAAAATCCAAACTGTAAGTACAGATCAGGAGCCAAACTATTCTAAAGAAAACTTAAAGAGAATTCAGGACATGAATGATAAAATAAAATTAAGTAAGTGGACTTATTTAAGGGCTGGTCATATAGTGGTACCATCTAATTTAATATGGACCACAGCCCTATTATTAATAAGACGCATTGGGGAGCTGATGCTTTATATAAAAGTCTAAATCAGAAATTGATAGGGCAAAACTTGTATACTGTAATAAAACAGGTGACTCAGCAATGTGAAATGTGTTTACGCAATAATCCCAATAAAGCAAATAAAATGAAACTAGGGAACATTAGTAGAGGAAATGTTCCAGTGCAACATTGGCAGACCCAATTTCTCGGAACTTCCTTGAAAAGGGGGGTATCGATATTTATTGGTACTAACAGATACCTTTTCAGGTTGGCCAGAAGCCTTCCCATGCAGAACTGCTAAAGCCCGGGAAGTGACCGAAATACTGCTCCCAGAGATAATACCTAGGTTTGGAGTCCCAGCGGTAATGTCCTCGAATAGAGGACCACATTTTGTGTCCAGAATAGTGCAACAGATCAGCCCCCATCTAGGAATAGATTGGCAATTACATACCCCATACCGACCACAATCAAGTGGCCAGGTAGAAAAGATGAATCAATTCTTAACACGATGGTACACCCCATTGTGATCTTATTGATCAGTTTAGGAATTTCCTTAATACTAGCCATTATGTTATATTTGTGGGTTTGGAGAATGTTTAAAAGGGTAACACTTATGTATGATGCTTTATGTCATTCGGGAAGACTGCTTAAGTAAAAGAATTTACTTAATTTAATAGAAAAGGGGGGATTGATATGGAGAAATAGTGTGAAATGGGGACGATGGAACACCGACTGTGATTGTATATGTCTGCCCAGGAATGTGGTGACTGGTCATGGGTGCGGTGTCTGGTCACATAGGCACACAGCTCTGAGGAGACAGCTACAGTTTTGAGGAGACGCCTGCCCCTCTTCCTCTAACAAAGGGGCTATTAAAAAAAGAATGAGAAAAGGATGAGAGATATTCCAATGCTATCTAGAGGGAGGGAGTGCTAAGTCTCCTTGCTGGAGAAGATCGGATGGTCACAAGGACATGAATCACCTACAACCCTGCAAGACCACCACGTTCCAGGAAACGGACTGATATAGGAAGCGGGGTTTAGGTAATGAATATGTATAGGCGTTAATTGAATATTCATTTGTTTCATTGTATAAATGTAGGATGGTTCGTCACTTCGGGTATGCAGGCTTGTGGAGGAGCGATCCCCCGTGCATCTGCGCGCAATAAACACACCTACTTTATAACTTTCGAGTTATAGAGTCTAATTCCGCACGTCACAAATGCTGGTGTGTTTTTTTCTGGCTTATTAACAGATGTTGATTCTGTCCATCATATGTTGCTATAGAACCGAGTTGCTACTGATTTTTATTATTAGCACAGGGACACAAGTGTGAAGGCTTTGATAGGATGTGTTACGTGAATCTGAGTGACCACTGTGAATTAATTTACAAAAGTATACAAAACTTCAAAGCCTTAAAGCAAAGATCTGCAACAGAGCCAGGGGCGGGATGCCTTTGGTCTCTTCTCACGGCTGGGAAACTTTGGGCCATGACTCAAAAGTATTACAGGATTTATTATAATTACCTTTAACCACCTTATTGATGTTTGCCTGATGTCTCCCATGCCTTTTTTTCCTGTATTCAGTGTTTAGTTGATTGTAACATAAAGCAGGTCGTGGTCACCCAGCTACACACCCCCTTTGCCTCCTCGCAATTAACAAGCAAAGAAGAGGACAGAGAATGTCTGAAGAGAGAGATAGGAGAGGAAGCTGGAGAATATTTTGACCTAACAAGAGATGAGAGAAGAGCTAGGTATTGTGAAGGAGACTAGGAAAGATAAACATGGTTATCTAGTGTTTAATAGGTGTCTGCACGCTTGTAGTGATATATAGCTATGTAACTGCATGAATGGTTTCTGCCCTGAGCCTGGTGGAGCATACAGCTGCGGTTTGTGTCCGGGCTCAGAGATGTAAATAGGGGCTTCTCTGTTATGCTAAAGTGTGTCTCTTTGCATAAAAAAGAGAGGGAATGAAGGGAATGACCCCAGAGGTATGTTCAGAGAAGGCACGCTATGTTTCCAACTTTCTGACTGAACCAGTTCTTGTTTGGTGTGCCCTTCCACCTATGTATAATGTTAATCCAAAAGAAGATGATATTGTTTACACTTTGAATGTCGATAATTGTCTTTCTGTAGATGCTAATGTAGTAGGAGGCTACGATGGGAACTATTGCAGCGGTTCTCCTGTTTCCCGGAGTAACAGCAGGGAAAGCATTAAAGAGTTAAATCACCTTGTTTGGTAGGCAGTTCAGAAGGTGAGTCAAAATTGCCACTGCTTTTTGTTGTTGGTTCAGGGACGTGGCTGTGAGGATTTTGATGGTATGCGCTGCGTGGATTTTAGGCGCCCCGTTGCAGCAACATGGTATCAAAATCTGAGAAAATGTCAGCCTTTTTGGCATCCATTCCCTCAATTGGCAGGATTGTTTGTTTGCTGTTCCCTTGGTTGCTGTGATGTTTGCAAGGGCCCTGCAGAACATGGCAAACCTGGTACCAGCTGTTCAAAAACAAAAAGGGGAAATTGTCAAATTGTGTGGAACACAGACAGTGGGTTAGTTTGACATTGATAATGTGTCTTAGTTGCTTTTTTATTTGTTCTGTTACTTATACCTTGTTTTTACTCGTTCGGTTTCCAAGGTTCTTTTTGTGCAGCAGGAAGGGGGAGATGCAGGAGCGGGCTGGAAACTAGGACCATGCGCGGCAATCGGTTAGCTGAGGGGGATGTGCTGGAGCTTGTCTAGACAGCAATTAACATGATGAGACCTGTTTACAGAGCACAGGGGAGTGGGAGACGGGTGGCGCCTGGCGCCAAGGAAAGGTACCACCTTGCTGTTAGCTGCTGGCAGTTAACCACCAGTCGGGGATTGCCCAGTATGCAATGCTGAGCTTCAAGAGCCAATCTGTTTAAAACGCGCAGCTTCTGAACGTGTCTAGAAACTCGTGCTTCTGTACAATAAATTGACATTTGCTTGCATCGAGCTGCGTCCCGTCTCTTCATTCGCCGCAGCAAAGCTCTTGGTGTTTGCGGTCCTGGAGGCGTCCTGGTGTCACCACGCCGGAGGATCGTGTCCTGGCCCCTCTCCAGAGGATGGCTTTGTGCCGCTCCAGCAGAGCAGTGGTTAGCAGGGAGCGCCGGAGGAGCAGTTTGTTTGATGCCCAGCTTATCTTGGAGCCCCTTTGCTGCATCGGAGGAGCCGTTGGTGGTGCCACGCTGGTGAGCCGTTGATGGTGCAGCATTTGAGGAGCCCCTGAGCGCTCGGCCGCAGAGGATCCCTTTGTGGTGCCGCTCTGGAGGAGCCATGTTTGGTGAGTGCTTCAGATTTTACTTTAATGTTTGTAAGCATGTGTTGAAAATTAAAAGGGTGTTGCATTTTTTTTAATAGAGTATTACAACAGTCAAAATTGTGAACTTATATCTGTTGTTTCATTGATTGGGATGGCTTACTCTACGAGTATATGAATACATTTCTGTTGTGTATTTCTGTTTATGATAATTACGCTGCAGTAGTAATATATATCTCTCAAATATAAAACCTCTCAAATATAAAAAAATTGCCATTGCTACAAGAATGTTTTGAACTAACAATATTGTGGCTGAGTTCAGTACTACAGAACAAAGTCCAGTTCAGTTGTGTGGTCTGCATCAGTTACTGCCCTGTCAGTGCTTGTGAAGGTCCAGGGGAATGAATGACTGTTCTTCCAACCCGCCTAGAAGCCTCTAAAATGTCTCTCTGGAGAGCCTGTAGTTGCCCTGCAGATACCTTGTGCTGCCTGTAAATAGTGTCTGTTTATTGCGTCCTAGCAGCCTATTTCATTTGAGTCGTACAGCTGTGATGGAGCTGTGTTGTCAAGATCCATTACAAACACACAGCCAAACAACCAGCCCTCCAGTTTTTCTCTGGTAGCCAGCATGCTGTCCAGCAAAACAGAGTTTTCAAAAAAACCATCTTTTGCTTTTTGAAAGTGTTACCAAGTCAAGTGGCTTTCAGACAGTCTGATAAATAGTGTATGGAGCAAGTGGGATTTTTCTTAGATCTTCTGTTGTGTATCCAGTTAGAAGGGACACGTGGGTCAACATCATTGTATAGTAGATAATAACTACATATAACAAATGAAGTATCAGCCTTTACTGTAGCTGAGATCCCTGGATGGCTACTTACCTTTTAGTAAGTAAAGATTCAAACCGATGGCATTACTTGCAGTAAAGAAATATGTATCGAACATGACTTTGGTGTGTTTGCATTGTTTTTGCAGCCAAGGTTTAGAGTGTGGTTCATTTCTAGAGAAGTAAGTTGAAAGAAGGGTAGCAAGACTTTTCTGGGTTTTTAGTTGATTGGTTGGGAATTTTTTTTTTTTGACAAATAGGTGTTTGTTTGTTAAACCTGCTGTTTGTCTTTACCTCTACATGAGGAAACTCTATAGCAAGGTGCTGGTAAGGCTCTTCTATGAAACTTGAAGTTTGTAGCCTTTCAGATATTTCCTCCAAAGGTCTAAAGAGGTTTTTTTACTGCATGAAGGTTTCTATAGATGTTGTTTTTTCTGAGCGAGGGGGAAGTGTGGGGGGAAAAAATAATTTCAGGCAATGGACACCATCCAAAAAGTAGGTAGTTGTCCAGGCTGCATTTGAAGGGCATAACTGGTACAAACTTGTGATCTATTTCTTCCTCCCCTCTTTTGTAACTGGGAAAAGGTACTAAAGAGTAAATGTTTTTTCAGGTTCCTCTTTCCGGCGATAATGAAAGCAAACCATCAAAATCTATTCAAAGAAAGAGAGTGCTTCCATCTTGGATGATGGAAAGAGACCCCCTGGTTCAGAGGATTTCTGAGCCTCTAAGGGAAGGAGGTAGGTTTGCAGTGTAGTACGTTTGCACACCAATATATATTTATGTGCTTTGATATAACTGTAATTGTAATGGTGGTGATAGAAAGTATTAATTTGTTCCTTCTCTTCCCGTGCTCCATGCCTGGCAGCCAACAGAGACTGACTTCTGCCTCCTTTGTCATCAGTCCTGGGTGTGACAGAGCTCTTTCTGATCAGTTTACATGGATGTGTTTGGCAGAGCTGGAACATCAGGTGGCAGTTACCTATTTGATTTTGTTCCTTTCAATGCAAGCCTCACAAACTGTTAACCAAAACCGCTGCTCAAATGTAATTGCCTCGGGTGTGATTAAGAAAGGGCAAAGTCAGAATTAGTATCAAATGATCCAGACAGCAGCATTTTTTCAAATTTTCATTTGAAAGTGAAACTATTTTCAATAGTTTCATTTGGTAGGCAGTTCAGAATGTGAGTCAAAACTTTTCCCCCCCTTAACTTCCATATTCCTAATGCTTGTTTAAAAAACCAGAGACAAAAAGCACTTGCATATAAAGGTCTCTGTTTTAACTGTTAGAGCCTCACTCTGTATCACCAGTAACTCACCTTGTGTACTTGACTTAATTAAATTACTTGTCAAGTGCATATTTCCCTGGTTTTAGAAAAACAAAATCCAAAATTTTCATTCCCTTACAAAAATATGAATGCATGCCTAATAGTTCCATTTTGGATGGAACTTACAAAAGTACCAGGAACTTACAAAAGTTTTCCCCCCCTTACTTCCCCTTTCAAACTCTAGACTGTTCCCTGCTGGCTTATTCCCTCGGATATAAAAACTGCAGGTACCAGAGGACCTCTGCTGACTGTCTTTGGTCCTGCGCTAGCGTGATTGCTTTCTTGCCTTTGGAGGGGGTGTATGTGTGTAGGGTGAGGGGTTTCGTTTGTTTTGTCTCCGCAAGTACTGTACTTTTTGATATGTATGTGTATCTAACGTTTGTCTCAAAGGCTGAACGCTTTGGTCAGGTAGCTGTAGAGATTTGAAGCTGTGTGGGCCAGGGACACCTGTGTGCTGTTGAAGGCCTGACCTTGGGGGAGCTAGGGATATGTATGAACACTGCTGGAGCTGTTTAAAAAATCCCTATGTGAGGGAATGATTCTAGTTTAGGGTGGGCTGCTTTAATAAAACAACCAATCTCTTCTGCAAATCTAAAATATTTTCTTAAAACTGTGGAACAGTTTGCATCTTGCTAAGGTGATAATGGGTGGGAAGGTAGAAAGGTAGAGAGTAAAACTAAGAGGCTGCCCCTTTTTTGTTTTTCTTCTCCCCCTGTCTGTCTTCTTACTGGGAAGGTAACGCTGATTTGTGATTTTGAAGTCAAACATTAAAATTTGAACCGTTCCTTGCTTTGTAAACATGACTCTGGCACATGGCTATTTTTTGAAGGGGGAGAGTTTTTGAAGTCTTGCAAAATGGCATCAAGTATTTTCCTTCTGCATGCGTTTTGCAGCAGATGGAGCTGTCTGGCCCTGGCTGTCTCCCAGCTGTATATCCAGCAATAGCACTTCAGGACAGAGATCTTGCGGTTTTCTGAGCTGTGAAGCTTTCCAACGGGAGGCACAACGTTCGCTGTCTTTCTGTTGGTTACTGGCCGATGAAATAATGGGCTGTGATGTGGGTGACTAGGCAGGTGGGCATACCCTGATTTTGCCGTGTCCTAATTGATGTTTGTGTGCATAAAGTGGTTATCTGAGGTGATACTAACACAAAAGATGTGTGGTAAAAGTTGTCCTTGGACCGTGTAGTTTACTGATCCGCTCCTATTGTGGAAATGAACTTGTCAGTGGCACTGAGACAGTCAATCCCGAATATCCTTTGCCACATATTTATTGTTTTCCTGCAAATTTGCCCCTCAAGCATCTGTTTCATTCTAAAATATGCTTTTTATTCCTGTAAGCAGGGAATGAAAAATGTGTGGTTGAAACAGCACATGCCCAGCGCTGCTACTTCTCGTGCTTTTTGCCCAATGTTCTGCTTCAGCGCAGATTTAGATTTCTAATGTGGTCAGGATTTCACTGTAAAAAGTTGCATTCCAAAAGAACCCTTTTGTTTTTCTTTTAAGGTAGTAGAATGAAAAAAGGCCAAGGGAGAGGAGGAAAAAGTAATACGGCGTCATTAAAACCGGAAGTAAATGTGCAGCAGAAAAAGAGATCAGCTTCTGAAGAAACTGCAGAGGATTTTGAAGGTGAAGAGCAAGATGAAGGGAAAAGGAGCTGTCTTTCCATGCCTGTCCCTTCATCTCAGGTAATGTTTTGGCTCAGGGAAGAACCGTGGTATTTCAAAAACTGAGCATGTAGCTCACAGTGTGGTGTTGAAGGCTGGGTCTACGTGTGTTCTGCTTGTAATTTGTTGTTCAGCAGTTGTTTTGAAATGCCAGTCCATTGGAGAGCTCTATAGCGAGGACGGTGGAAGCCTTCATGAGAGTAGGTTTTTTGCACTTCTTCCTTGGGATCTGGAACTTTGGCTCCCAAAGTTCCACAGGAATACCAGACTTTTCAGCTTTACAGCAAGAGGCTGGTAGACATGGGCCAAAGTACTGGTCCTAGGAGTGGCTTGGTGTGTGGTTTCTTTCTCCGAGAACCTTTTAGGGATAGGTGATGGTATGACACTGATGTAATGTGGTACTGGACTTTGCCCAAACTCGTGCCGTTCTCGGTAAAGTTTTATGGTCAGGGAACGATGGTACATGGCGTAGCAACTGCTGCGCTTTGAAGAAAGGTAGCATGGAGTGTGCTTGTGCCACGATCTCAAAATCTGAGTCAAAAAAGAAGGACAGACAAGAAAAAGTAATCTGAAATCCAAAATGCTCTGTGGCAATAAGCGAACAGACGCTTCAGCTGGTCAGTCTCTGTGTGTCCCCAAATTACAGCTGCGTTTATAGGCAGTGAAATGCTGCTAGTAATGAAAAGAGGAGGATCGTTATCAAAGTGAAACAGTGTTTTGGTGAGAGCAAACTGAGGCTTTCACTGACTTTTCCTGTAAGTGAACAGCCTGGGGGAGGTGTTTCTAATCTCTAGCATTAGAATTGCCTGGATCTGTTCCAGGATCTATAAAACACTTACAATCCCGTTACTAGATAATGCTTTGTGGATTTTGACACTGAAAACTCTTAGGGTTTTGTTTTTTAATTAAATCTTAAGGTTAGCTGAAACGCGTTACTCATGGCGAGCGTACCCTTCGGGATAGTTGGGATATAAAGTAGTGGCTCTTTTTATCTGAAGAAGTGTTCTGACTTGTGAGCTTCTGTGAAGCCTTACTTCTTTTCTCCTGATCGTTCTAGAAATATTTCTTATCTGAAGCACAGTGTACTTGCCTTCAGAACTTTGCAGACAAAATAGTAGGTTAGTTCAAGCACAAGTAATAATCTTAGAGAGCTCTAAAAGACTGGCATTTTGATATCAAAACCAGAATCACGCTGCTGCTGTCATAATTAAGGCAACTGAGAAAATGTCCTGTAGGGTAGGAACTGAAAAGATTCTTAGTTCTTTTAAGTGCCAGCAGCCACCAGATGGCAGAGAGGTCACACGTGTGTCATAGCGAGTGCCAATAGCGCTGTTGTCTTTGGTTTTCTTTGATTACGACCTGTTTTTTAACTAGTCGTCATCATCATGCCCGTGGAAGTGTTTAGTCTCATTACATACAATACAGGCATGTAATACGCAGTATGAAGTATGTAGCAGAGAAGTCACAAGTGGAAGTGGCAAATTAGAGTCATTTAGTTCTGCTTTGCAAATGAAGGGTTATTTCCTAAGCGGCAGTTGTTTACTGAGCCTTACTTTGGGAGTCTTAATAAAAAAAGTCACCTTTGTCTCCAAGCCGACTTACTAAATATGCTGCTGTCTGGATCATTTGATACTAATTCTGACTTTGCCCTTTCTTAATCACACCCGCTGCTCACATGTAATTGCCTCGGGTTTTGGTTAACAGTTTATGAGGCTTGCATTGAAAGGAACAAAATCAAATAGGTAACTGCCACCTGATTTTCCAGCTCTGCCAAACACATCCATGTAAACTAAGTATACATCTCCTGGAGGAGGAACTTAGATCACAAACTGTAGAGAGCAGAAACTTTTGAATAGTTTGGTAATGTACCAAAGTAGTTCAGCCTTCGATACGGGTCTGCTTCTGGGTGACGTCTCAGTTGTTGGGACAGTGCTCTTGTCTTGGTTACGTATCTCGTATCCTTTTTCTAAAGCACACATCTCTTATTTTCAGCGGACGTGTGTTCCAAACTTTAAAATGCAGGATTTGTCAAAAGGGAAATTTTTACTTAATGGTGTCTACTGACAAACTCTTGTATGATTTAGAGTCACAAGCTGAAGCGTTTAAGATTTATTGGGGTGGGATTAAGCTCAAGGTGTGTGTCATGAATTCCCTGTATCTCCTGCATATAGATAAATAGATATCTTCCATCTAGCTTGCTATTTAAAGGATTGAAATTGATTATTGTATAGGAGGGTACGTTCTTACAGAGGCTACTGTATCGTCACATGTATAATCCGCATTCATTTTTCAGGAGCAGTACTTCTAATCAAAAGTTAGTGTAAACTGAAGTCCTTGGACTATTCACAAACGAGGTGGTGAGAGAGGAGCCTGACCGTGTCGTGAGGGAACTGAAGCTGAGGACGGGAGCTCTAGAATAAGTTTTCCTTTAAAGTGCGTGTGTGTTCTGAACTTGAGCCTTTCATTCAGCAGGTGTATTTAGCAGCTAACTTGAGTTTGGAAAGTGGGGTAGAAGATTTTAAAGGCTGGCCCAGATGATCTTTTGAGGTCCTTTCCAACCTGGGCTCTTCTATGATTCTCTCCCTTTGAAAACAGGAACGATGAGGCGGAGTTGACCTTAAAGCTTTTAATTCTGAAGCGTGTACATTTTCAGGTCCTTCAAAATGTAACCTTGTTCCACAGAATGCATCTGGATTTCCTCTTGAGAATACCATGAGAAACATGGAAGGAAATGGCAAGACCGGAACAAAACCCCCTGGAAGTTCTCTGGAAAAAAAAGATAGGCAGCTGCATAGTAAATTGTCTAAAAGAGTAGGTCAGATCTCCAGTAAAGAAAATAGAATTGAGGACACAGAAAAGAAAGAGCAGATTACTGGTTCTACAAGCCAACAAGCTCACTGGGGCAGGACTTCCCAATCTTTTGGTGCCCAGGAAGGGATTCTTGAGCCTGATGCAAATCTGGATTACAAGACTGAGATTTCTGATTCAACCAGAAGTGCAGATACTTCAGAAAGCTCCAAACACAACAAGCGTAAGAGGACACCTTGCATGTATGGAACAGGCTGTTACAGGTAAAGCAAAAATAAAACTAGCTTAAGCTAGCTTGTTATTAAGAAGTACTGTCTTAGCTACAGAAGAGTAAACAGTAAAGCGGTTACAAGCTTTGATTTGAAAAAGATCTTTTGGTAAACGGGGGACTGATGAGAAACCAGTGGCATAACAAGAATTCTAAAAGTCTAAAAGGAGGAGCCAGGATGTCTTGCTAACTGCCAGTATAGCCTAAACAAGGGATGATTTACTTGAGCAAATTGAACAGTGCAGTGTCGTAGGAAATAAGAAACAAAGGTCCACTTTAAAAAGAAAAGAAAGAAACCCCGCTGTGTGTAGAGTACATGTACCAGCAGGGAGAAGAGATGTAAATGATTGAAATGCCCAACATAGACCCTGTGGGCTTATTTTATTAGCAGCTGAAACTTTTATGAAAGATGAAGTTATTGCATGCTTTGTGATCTGAATATTTAAAATACTTACTATTTGTTATCCCTAAATAATGAAGAACTACTTTTGTTATAACTTGGCCAGTCTGCACTTTTGGGTTTTTTTTAAAGCGTTCGGACCCCTCTTAAAACCCGAACAAGTCACACTTATAAACTCCCTGTTAACCCTTCTCTGGTCAGTACCCTTACCTGGTCAGTGTCTTTGGTGATACTTCAATTGAGGGACAATATATTATTTTTTTTTTTCTGCTACTCATATCCTCTCGATTCACGGTGAAGGATCTGTCATACAGATGTTTTGTGCGCTACAAAGGTTGCAGCAAAGTTCAAAAACTCCAGTGCTGCGTGCCTGGTCTCCTGCTCGTTCTTTCTGCCCAGGCAAGGTCTGTAGTGTGGTGTGTTAATGTATTGAATGGAAGATAGGAATCTAGAGGTGTTCCTGAGGCTAGGAAGTGACCAGTGACCTGCAAACTGCATTTTGGAGAAGGTTTTGAGCTCCAGATAAATCCATGTACATTGTAAGCACAAAAGATAAGGCTAATCCAGGAAGCAGGGGGGCCTGTGATTATTTTTTTAAAAATTATTATTACTATTATTGCTTTTGTATTTTTTTCCTCTTCCCCCAAGCGGCTTGAGCGATAGTAAAACCTGAGGTTGCTCAGAAAAGAAGCCAGGACAAGTAAAGGGGTTCTTGTATGTATTTGGCGTGCCTATTGCTGCAGGTAACGGTATATCAAAAGCGTAAAGCTGTCGCATTAATGAACGCTACAGACTTCAAGTTTACACGTAGCATACTTTCACGCATCTCAATTTTTGCCCTTAATGATTATGAGGGAAACATGTTTTATTAGGCAGTCAAGCTGATCCGGTAGTCCAAATGCAGCCTTTAGTTTGCTCCAGCTCCTTTTCTTTTTGCTCAGACAAGTTTTCCCCTGTGTGGGGGTTAAGCTGGTGTAATGCTCTGACATGCTGAAGGGTTCCTAATGTTTTGGAAGGCAAGTTTTAGTTACAGGTAATGTGGAATAGGAGTCTGCACGTGCACATTTCTTCTTGGGTCTTTATTCTAAAACATTTGGCGGCAGCTCTTTTGGGAAGCGTTGCTTTATAAGAAAAAAGAATGCTCTGAAATAGCACATAACAAAATCTTACTTTGTTGGAGAAATTTGTAAATAGGAAGTATCAAACCCATCGGTTCTGATCTTCAGGAACTGTCATGAGACGAAACCTGCTGGTTTGCAGCAAAGCAAGGTGCTTTGTAGTCTGTCTTGGTGGGCTTGCATTAAAAGCAAATACTAAGGAGTCATTCTGCATCGATGAGATGGCTGTGGTGGAGTAAAGCAAGCCATTGCAGTTACCCCTGTTTTTGACAGAAATGTACGCATGTGTGATGTGAGTGGACGCTTTGAAGGAACACATGGGTAGCGTATTCAGTTTTTCATGGTGTGGTGTTTTCCTTGAGCAAAACCTGGTTTGTAGAGTTGCTGAGGAAGAGAAGCTGCTTTGAGTGCTCTTTTCAGTACAATGAGTAGTTGGTTTTCGTCTCCTTCCATTCACCTTATGAAAGGTGTCTTCTGACGCAAGGTGCTGTAGGAGTCAACATCTCAAATGAGGACTGCTTTGGTAACCAAGCCATTTCCTTAAAGTGTTCTTTCTAGGTGAGGTTTCATAGTCATCAAATGTCATTTATCCGATAACTAAATGCTCTTCAGTTTTCTAGTCTTTATTTTGTGAACTGCTGTTGAGAGACACTTGCCTTCTGGATATGACAGGCACCTTTGGTAGGTGCCTGGCAGAACGGCACAAGCTGAAAAGATGAAATGTTAGTTTAGTTGATTTTATTAGACGTCTCTTACACAACACATAGCTGAAACATTTAGGAAATAACTTTGTAACCCATAGCTCAGTTTCTTCGTTTATGAATTGGAAACCACTGCTTTTGAAAGAATCCAGCTTGATTCACAGCTCTCGCTCCAGAGATGATTCTTCTTGTGGTCCTCCTCAGTGTGAGATTCTCTTTCTGTGGTAGTCTGAAGCTTTTACCAAATCGAAAGAAACTGCTGTTCCCACTAGGAGGCAACGTGCTCTGTGTATGTTATGTCTGACTATATTTGTTGTCAAGGAGCTGACCCTTTGAATACTGTCTTTGGTTCATTTTCTTGTCTGCTGCTTGTTTTTCCCAAGTTAGAAGAATAGGGAATTAAAAATAAAACCCAATCCGAACCCACCCCCCGATTTCAAGGGCCGCATAGTAGCGGTGTGATACAGCTGAACTCTCCTCTCTGAAACTGTCATTCACAATTTTGGTCCAGGGTTCTGTCCTTTTGCTAGCCGGTGATACTGTTCTGTGCTGACTGGGTGTGTGTGAACCTTTCCTGGAACTGTCAAAGCAGGGCACGCTCAACCAACCTTTGGATTTGTGTGTGCATTCTTAGAAATACTTTGGTCTTTGTTTGTTTATGAAAATCAGTATTTTTCATTTCACCTTCAGCTTGTACATCTGGCAGCTACAGACTTGCATCTGTCTTTTTTTGAGACCTGTTTTCTAATAAGACTTACAATTTAGAACTTACACCGCAGGTGTGTGTAAGGTGTTTGTAACTTCAGACTTGAATTCCATGGCTTTACAGCTAGTGCGGGTAATTCATTATATTTTCACTACCAGTTTCTTTAGTAGGCTGAGAAAATAAGCCCTTGGGATGGCAGGAGTCTCCTGCATGTGATTATGAAGAGCCAGGGATTCTGACCTTACCACTTAAATTTGCTTTAGAAGAAGCTTTTAAGATGCTTTTGGGAGCTGCATCGATGAAAACTGTCTTGAATATTTCACTGAGCGACACTCAGCTTCTGCTTGAGATGACTGCGTCGATTCTGAAGAACTTTCTAAGTTTTACTTGTGTAATTATTTGTGTAATTTTCTGCAACGCAAAGCGCAGGGACACCAATTCAGAGCTTCTGTATATGTTTATGAGAAGGCGGGTCTCCTAAAACTTTATTCTTAAAATAGGCTTTTCATTGGTTAATTTTTGTGCAAGTAAAGCTTAATGATTTTCTTTTGATCATACTAATACCATATTCCTATGCAGCGAGGTTTTGTTGTAAAACTAAATAACTTTGGAGTGCAACTTCCAGCATGAAAGATGGTGCGCTCTTACAACTGTGATTTCTTGTATTCAAAAAAACCCAAACAACCCTCAAACAAGCCAAAGTCCTAATAAAAGGAAGAAGATTTTTGCAAGAAGGGATAGTATTTGCTTAATAGAAGCTATGCACTTCTCTGCTGCTTTTCATTTTGCTGGATATTGTTGCACAACATATAGAAGTGGAGTGAGTATAAATTATCCACATCAAGGTAGGATAAACTATGATTTTATTTTTTTTTTCTAGTCCTGAGCATCTGAAGTAGGACATGTTTAAGGTGCTTCAAAGGTAAAGTATAATTTGAGGAGCATCATCCACTGGCCCAAAAAATCCTGAAGCCCAGTGATAGGAAGCATACATCGAGACCCTTTCCTTTTTCTTACTGCTTCCTCCTATACTCTTTTCTCTCTTTCCTCTCCTCTCTCTTTCTTTTCTCTCCTCTCTCTTCTTGTTTTTTTTTTCTCTCCTGCAATAAGGGCTGTTTGGTATTGGCCAAATAGCTTTTGAAGTAAATTTTTGAAAGGAACTGGCTGTCACCTAAAACAGAATAGGTTAGCTAATTGACAGCTGTTAGGCCTTCTTTCCTTGGTGACTAGGATCTTATTGTAGGAATAAGTATTAAACTGATTTCACAGAGCATTAGCTGCTTCTGTATCCCTTTGAGAAGATGAATTGTGTTTCAAATGACCGAATTAAAATTCTAGCTAGTATTGCTAGCAAGTTAGCTCTGTGCATTTAGAAAACAAAGCAAGCGGTCTCTAAAATTACTTGGTTTCATCCCATTTATTTTTGAATGGCAAAGGAAGTAGGCAGCCAGCCTGAATTTGGTGATGTTTCCTGAGAACTTGTGGAATAAAAGACTGCTAGATGCCACTTTGCAGTGATATCTAGTGAAACAGTATTGACTTACCCTACAGTCTGCAGAAATTAACAGAAAAGACCAGGACGAGGCGTCTGTCAGCTGTGTAAGTAGATCTGAGGCACACTGGATCTCTGATAAGTAACTCATGGAAGAGTTTATCTGTAGCTTGCTTGCTGAGCTTCCTGAATGAAAGGTACCAGGCAAATGGAGATGTAAAGTATTAATACTAAATATCTAGTCTTTTTTTTGGTGCCTGAATGGTTAGTAGAGCTCACAGCACTCAAGTAGTCATTTTGCCAAAGCTGTAACAAAAGCTTTTTTCTTATGTTGTTAGTTGAAATGCTGAAATTAATACTGTCTGTTCCGCAGAAAGTTCCAAAGAGCCGGTTGTGAATTTAAAGGAAGGAGTGCCTGTGGTCAGTGAGGGAGCTGTTGTGTATGTGGCGAGCTACATACATGGTTCTGGCTTTGAGTTTCTCAGTGCAGCAGTAACAAGTACAAATTAAAGCAGTACTCGCTCTAGTTTAAAGTTGTTCCTCTTGCTTGAGGCAAGCAGGTAACGTTTATAATTTGCACAAACATGTTGAAGATTATGTGTTCTGGGCATTGATGTGGTAAATCACAGAAGTCTTTTGCGGATATCTTTTGGAAAATCATTTCTTAAAGCATCTCCCATTTCTTGCTTTTAAATACGCTTGAGAAAAAGTGTCTCTAAAAGAAATCATTGGGGAACAGTAGATTTGCTTTTAGTACAGTATGTTCACGCTGTGACATAATTTTTATGTAGTGTCTTTTGATCTGTCACCTGAATTTCTCCTGAAGTCATGATGTGTTTTTCTGTGTTCTTTTTAGCATCGCTTTACAGAAAATCTTCACTAAGTGATGTTGTTTATAGTTGCCGTGTCTTGTACGGTGTGCACGCAAGCCTGTTGCCTAGAAGCAGTAGAAAAGGCCTTTGAATGCTGCATATATGTGTATTCGCTGCTTGCTCACCTTGGATTCGACTAAGTGTTGTAGAGCACGAAGTCATGGATGCTGGTAATGCGCTCTCATCACTGACGTTGGTGTGGCTCCGAGCTGTGTCTTACGGTACAACTTCATGTCGTCGTTGTGATTTGGTATTTCAAATAAAATGCCACGGTAGCCAAGGCAAACCTGAGAGCACCATCTGTGTCATGTCCAGTAGACTGCTCCGTGTTTTGCCAATTGACAGGGTCAGTAGATGGCACGCAGACACCAATACACAAAATAACCTTGCTTTACTGTTTGTTTCAAATTAATGCCGAAAATAAGGCATATGCACGTACAAAAGGGTTAGCCTACGATACCCTGATTCAAGCGGTGAAAGAGATAAGCAAGGCAATGCACCCGATCATTACTATTCACCGTTAGCTGTAGTGACTAAGACAGATACATCACCAGTTGCCCTAATACATTACCATCACCCAGATCCGCAGTCGCTGGGGATCTTGTTGCAGCAAGGATCTGGAGAGCCTGTCCCGGCAGCTGGGAAGTCCTACGCAGGGCATCTGGTAGGTGAGGTCTCCAACGTCACTGCGAGAGGCTCCGGCTTTTATACTAGGGAATAAACAAGTTCACATAACTTCAAATGCAGAGACATCTGGTT
Organism: Falco naumanni; assembly: GCF_017639655.2. Taxonomy (NCBI): domain Eukaryota; kingdom Metazoa; phylum Chordata; class Aves; order Falconiformes; family Falconidae; genus Falco; species Falco naumanni. Next base: position 79,805 of record NW_024427325.1, on the reverse strand, counting down.
TCACTCTCCTGTCAGATCCCACCAATGCCTGGCCAGGGCTCAGGGAGGACCCGAGGGAGATTCCTGTATCTGCTGGATTTTAACCACAGAAAATACCTGGTTTCGTGGCCTTGACCACCTGCCTCTAAGCAAGGCAGGACACACGGTATCTTCACTAATGATTATATTTTATCTGTCTTTCGCTAATGGTCATACATAGTTAATGATCGTGCATATTTCGCTGATGTTTGGATACTAAATATATTTAACGTTTGGTTGGCGGGTTTGTCTAGAGGTCAGCTTTGGCTCGGGGCCTGTTGCTCAGGCCTCAGTACTTCATCCCTCTGGAATAATACGCTGGCATTTGAAGTATTCAAGTGAGAAGTAACTTTCACACGGAACAGAATGATTGAGACGTATTGGCTAAAGCTCACAGGCGATCACCGGAGAGCGTGGGAAGTCTCCAGTGCTGCAGTTGCTCGGCTGCCAGGGGTGATCCTTGCGGCTTGAGCTGAGACTTTGCGAGAGGTTTGTGTGGCACTTGCACAGCTCCAGAGGGAGTCCTAACGGAGCCAGCTGCTCAGTGAGATTCGTGCTATATGACTACATCAGGAGATTGTGTATGTGTTGGAGGTCTGAAACTTGGAGCTGGTGGCAAATAGGAGAATTCGTGTTTTAACCTCTTGCGGCATGTGCTGAGACAAAATTTTTCTTCTTTTACCCTGAAAGCAGGTCTTAGATTCTGCATAAAGTTAAACGTTAAAAGCTGCTCTTTCTGTAACCACAGAAAAATGAGTTGTCACTGATTCAGTAACACCTTTCTTGTGTCCACTTCTTGTGTAAAAATGGAATAGTCGGTTCTTGATCTATCTTTGTCTTTTGCAGGAAGAATCCCCTTCACTTTCAGCAGTTCAGTCACCCTCACGATGATGACTATCATGAAACCGAGATCGTAACTCAGGATAACAAAGATAACCGGCCTGAATGTCCGTATGGAACGGCTTGTTACAGGTAAGAAGCACTGTGCAAAATGGCTTTGCTTGTTTTACCGGTTAAGAATGTTCTCCCCTGGAGTTGCAAAATGGCTATAGGATAGTGATGTTAAACCTCGACTGTGGCCTTCCAAAATCTGCTGTGGACAGACTTCTACCTTTAAAGCACCCAAGTCTGTGCAAAATTTTTTTTGTGATTTCAGCCGGCGAACCTGAAGACTTGACTTTTGAAACCTATTCAGCGGCCCAAAAATCAAACCTTTTTCACTTTTCAACATGTAGTAAACTGTTCTTCTTGTATAGAAACAATAATTTATTGTTACGCTTTGTTCCTGATATGTAACTTTTAGTTTAGATATTGATAAAGTATTTGTTGAGGTTTTGTACAAACACTCTGTTTTAATCCGTATTTGATGTGTAAGCAAGCATAATTTAGGTACCAGCAAGAAAATGCAGTTCATGGCAGACTGCTGCTTCTTTTAACCACTGTTGATTCAAAAGATCCTTTTGTTCCATTTGTTTCTCAACATCTAGGTTTTACACTTTTATTTAGCAGAGTTTCATGACTGCTTTGTAATTGGTGCAATGGACAAAGGGATATATTTTGAGGCAACAGCCCTTCTGTGGGGGCATACTGAAACGAACAGCTGCTGTTCAAGATTGTGCTTGAGCAAAAACATTTTCTCTCTCTCCTGGGAAGTGTGATGATCCTAAAGAGCGTGTTCTTCACAAAATGTAAGAAAATGAGGGTAGCTTTTAGGAAAAAGCCATCTTACGTTCAGCTAACACAGAAGTATTTCTCATATGAAAAACATCTGTGAGATGAATTTCTCATCTCAGGAGCAGGAATCTGGGTTTATACCGGTCATGAAATTGCCGACATGCTTTCCAGGAGTACAGCGGAACTAAAACTGTCTCCCCTTGCAGGTAAGACAACTCCTGTGCTGCATTAGTTGATCTTTTCTTAATCTGCATTTCATTCTTTTGGGGGTAGAAGCAACAGGTGTCATTTGAAGGGTTTTCATGTTATTTTTGTTGTCTTTATCTGCTGGCTACTACTTGAATACCTAATTGAATTATCTAAGTGCTATGCCTTGAGTTGGGATCAAATGCTCTGATGCTGACAGTACTTGCAAAACACTGAATTAGGCAACTGTTTTTGTTTCAGTACAGTGTATTTAAAAAAAGGTGTACTTGCATGTTTTTATTCAGATAACTATCCCTTCTAATGCACATGTCATGTGCTTTGGGACAGCGGTAGCCATAAAACTGTAAATCAACTTGAAGTATGTGAATTTGTCACGTTATTTGACATGAAAATAAGGTATTTCTACTGAAGAGTATGCTGGTTTTGAAGAATAAGAAAACAAATAAATAACTAGTTTTACAAGGCGGTCTTCACAGCAAGGGTGTTTTGTAAAATATCCCCAAAATTCTGCAGTTACAGAAATTAATCTTGTGTTTCAAGCAATGTCACGTGGTATGTTATTCTTAAATAGTGGGCTTTCATTCTTTTCAGAAGCAAAAATTATGACAACTGATCCAGTTTTCTTCCAAAGTTGGATATTTTTTTTTTTTTATTTTCTGCAAAACAGTAAATTGAGCTGAAACTATTTTAACGTGCAGCCTTGAGAAAAGCCTCTAATGCACTAACACAACAGATTAGCACGATGTAAGTGGGACCGAGTTAAAATATTAGAACAGCATTGGATAACTGCTTGGGGGGTGGGGGCGTGTGGAGGGGGATAAATCAGCGTGTTGTGACCTGGATCACAGCCTGAATGAGGGCAGCATTTACTGCAGATCCCAGAGTAAGTTTGATTTTATTTTTTTCATTGCATTGATGCTGTTTTTTAATAGAAGACATACACACTTGTATGTTGAACTTTCTGGATTGCAGCAGCATATTGCAGAAATGAATAATCTCTCTTAACAATCCTTCTATGTCCTTTCCCTGTGGTACTACTTTGAGACAAGCAATAATTTTCCCAAACTATTTGATTTGTAGCTTTATGTTGCAGAATATTGAAGCTTTGCCTGTGTATCTGAGACTTGTGATGCACTGGGCGTGCATTGTGCTTTATGCACCAGAGGTTCATGTTCTGGTTTCGTTTCTAGTGAGAGTAAATAATTGGATCACTTCTTATTATGCTGAACAAATGCATCTCATCTTACAACTTTGGGAACTATCTCATCTCTTGGTTTTGATCAGCTTTTTTTTTTTGCCTTTTTTTTTTTAATTAAAGGCTGAAACAAGAGGAACTCTTACTGAACCCTATTTTTTTTTTCCACCCTACATTCGATATGCTGAGACACTGCAGTAAAGCACTGGTCACAGAATTTTATTTAAAAAAGAAATTAAAATTATTCACAAAATACAAAGGAGTTCTGGGAACTTGCTGAGCTCTTGTTAAGCGTGGAACAAGGTGGCAAATCAAGCTTGTACTGTTTTCTTCTTTGCAGGAAGAATCCACAGCATAAGCTAGAATACAAGCACAGTGCACCTCCAGGTAAGCCAAGTTGTTCAGTATAGCTGAAGAAACCCCAAACCCAGTAATTGATGCCAAAACCTTGGAATAAAATGCTTTAAGTGAGTAACACTGCATTTGCGGCTTGCTCTGTGTTGCCCTGCGCCCTTGCTCTTAAGCATGAGGTGCTGCCCTTGACACTGATAAGGAAGTTCAGGTTGCTTGGCCGCTGCACACTTAACATTCACTTTTTTAAATGTTTTTCAACTGAAGCAAGATGGTCTGGGTCAGACACCATTGATGTAGTTTGTATGCTTTGTATCTTAGGATCTGAGAAACATGCCACGTGGCAAGTGGCTATTTTCATGAGTTTAACAGGTTTTTTTGAAAATTAAGCATGGTGTAGTGTGATCTTAGCAGATCTCTCTATTCTGCTTCCTCCATTTGGAGCTGGAGTATTACAGTGAAAACAGGGAATACACTAAAGTATTTCTTCACATTTCAAATGGATACTGCGGTAAATTTTTTCTATAGCTTTTTTTCCCATCCCCATAGCATGTATGTTCTGTTGAGGCTTGGAGAGGATATAATTAAAACTGAATCTGAGCTTATATTCTAAAAGTCTTTCTATGTTCCAGTAACTAGACTTGTTGCAAAACACAGGGGAATGTACTGTTTACATTTTGTCTGTTCTTAGAGAATTCAGAGAGATACTTTGCATTTTTTTGTGCTTTTTCTTAATTACTGGACTTGGAGGGTTTTTTTCCAATTTAATTCCCAATGCAAAGAACAATGCTTTAGAGCAGAACAGTTATGGAAATGTAATGATAATGCATTTTACTTTAAAAAATCAGGATTATGACGTTACTCCTGCCCATGGCAGGAGGGGTGGAACTACATGACCTTTCAGGTCCCTTCCAACCCAAACCATTCTATGGTTCTATGGTTAATACAGAGAAATTGCATTTATGGAAACAATGGTGTAAAATATTTAAATGCTTTGAAATACTGCAATTTTCTGCTTTAAAAACCGCAACCAGTACTGGTGACATTTGTCTGCAGGCAGCATGGTTCCTACTTGTAAGAGTTGTTCATCTGAGTAATCTTTCAAGAATCATTTAATAAAAAAAAAAAAGGTCTTTTGGGGGCAGCAGAGTAGTTTTTACAGTTGTGAAGACAGCACAACCATTGCAGCATTTCTTTTAATAAGTCAGTCTTCTGTTGTAGCAACCCCTAGGAATAACCCTTATTGCTATGTTGTACTCTGACCTGACTAATAACATTTCTTTCTTTAGTAACTGAAAGACGAACACGACAACGAACTTCAAAAAATGGTATGTTCTGATGGTATGAATGGGCACATCATCATGGGATGCAACTGATCTGCTTTGGGTTTTGGGCATTTAGTAGTGCTGGAGATGCTTGATAACACTTACCCGAGGAGAAGGTAGTCGTTATTTTAGTAAAACTCTGCTTCCTTTTTCACAAGTAATAGTGCTGAATTGGATTTGTGCCAGGCGTCCTGGCTGAGCACGCCTGTGCTTCCCTGGAAGCGGGCAGCGAAACAAACAAATGTTTTAAGGAGAGACGAGTGTGACCAAACCAATTCTTCCTTCCTTAAAGAGGGTTCATAATAGGACGAAAGGAGCCAGTAGTTCATCCACAGCTAGTTAAGGTTACCCCATGAAGACTGATGGCTCTTGAAACATTGAGATATTCCTTCTGCGTTGCATTGACCTCGAAATAACTTTCAAATGATACCTGTGGATGTGGCGATGAGCTTTTCTTATATTTACTCTGAGGTATTGATGTTACAGGCTTGTTAGGACTGAAGCGTAGAAGAAGGGTAATGCCTTTCAGCTGGGGGCGGCATTCACTGTAAACTACGCACGTGTCCTGCAAAGTTTAGTTTCTAGGCATCAGTGAGCATTATGTAGTATCACAGGCAAGCTGTAGTCTCTCTTGATAATGTAACCTGTAATACTGTGTATGAGTATCTCCTCCATTCACCAGTAGTACACCTAGCTTGCTTTGCGGCTGCCAATAATATTAACTTACATGTTGCAGGTGCATGGGCTCTAGTTTTAAATATCCTTTAGGTCTGTTTCCAGGCATCTTTAGTCTGGAATTTTTTTTGTCTCAGTTTGGCTTCCAAATGTGAAGCTTCCTGTTATTTCTAAAAGAATTTAAAAGTGAGCTTTGAAGAGCAGTCTGATAGTCTGATAATATGCCGTATTCACTGGCCTGAACAAGGCATGAGGATGTGGAGCTGCTGCCTCTCGAGTGGAAGTGGGAACTAACTTGACGTCTTTGAGATCACCAAGGTGTGGCTGGACATTTCCTAAAGAAATCTTCAAAATAGAGAGATACGCCTTCTAGAGAAAGTAAATTGAAGTGCAAATAGCTGTAGTTTTCTAGACAAAGTGGTTTGGCCTCCATTCTGTTCTGTGACTTGCTTTCCACTCAGATATGTATTTCCCATCCCATTTCCTTATCATGTATGTGTGTACTTTGACTGCCACTGAATGCTTGGTGTGGTTGTATCTGTGCACTAGCGTGTTCTGAGGCATACTTGTTAGCTGTATGCTTTGCCACATCCCACGATGCAAGTACGAGCCCCATCTTGATTGCCGCTGCCTTGCAGAAATGTGCATTGTAGAGTGGTGAAAATTGTTAGCAGCATTGTAAGTGCAGCGAGTGGTTAAGACTTTATAATGAAGCAAGCTGGACTGTGTGCATATCTGAAGCTAATTAAAGCTAATCTTGAAGGTTTTAAATTGTAGCTGTGCCTTTCATAAGAACACCTTCCTTACTGGAACGGTAGATCCTGCGCGTGCAGCTCGTGGCAGGTGGTCAGCCAGGTGTGGCTATGGATGGAAAAGTGCTTCTCTTGTAAGCGTGTAAAACTTTGACGTGGGAGTGAAACTCAATCTGTTAAATTCAACTCCTCTTCCTAAGAACGAACCAGGAAAAATTGATATTCCATGCACAGTGGGAAGAAGGTAATTCACTCGTTAAAGTTCTGTTTGTATTTGATGATTTTTTTAAATTTATTTTTTCCCCTCACTATCTTGTTGACTGGCTTGCTTAGTTGTCTTGAGGTCAAAGCTTGTAAAAGGTTGCACTCAGCAAGCTCGCATCTGAGGCGGTCGTCCCGAGCCATGCAAGATCACACAGGCAGGGTTCCATCAGCCTTTATTTCGTGCTGTTTGGCACAACTGCACTCTTAAGCACAGCAGGATTAATTTCCGTACAAGTGTACTGAAACTCCACCAGCCAAGAGAAGAAGGGTGCCACCTACATGGTACTTGCCACCTTTAGTTTTTAACATCGTTAGTGTAATTGCTACGAGATGGATTCCAAGTTGCCCATAGAGAATGTGTTCTGTGTTCTGCGAAATAGTCTAAGGCTAATTACTGGGGGAATAGCTGTAAGAGACGAAGGAAAAAAAAGGAGAAAGGCTAGAGTTACGGTGTCATTACATTGTCACTGCTGAATGACCTTACTACCTTGTTGCTACTGGGACGAACGACCTGCTGTGGCTATGGCCTATGCATAATTCTGCTACACACTTCTTTGTATGTTATCTAGCAAGCTGATCAGGTCACTTCCAGATACAACCCTGTGGAAAGGGGTGGTCAGCAAGCTTTTTCTCCCCACGTAAAGGACATACTTTCAGAGAATGTTTCAAGGTCATCTTTATAAATATGGAACAGGGGAAAGGCAGGATTGTGCTTAATGAGCAGCTTCAGGGGCTGTGGAGCTGAATTAGACTATAGCAGAAAGAGCTGGCGTGAGAAGACCTGGACGGAAGCGCATCATTTGCTGCTGAAATCTAAAGACATTGGTGGATGGGGATGAAAAACATAGTATGCTCCTCGTACATTTGTAGGAAACATATGGAAGTCATCAGTATTTTTTGCAGAATTCCTATTTCTGTTGTAAAATACCTGCAGTGCTCTAAGAGCAGCTTTTCTTTGCTAAGCAGGTCTTGGGCTTATTGTTCTCACAGGCCTCGTCTGAGAAGAGAGGTTTTGTTCTTAATGTATTTAGCATCTTTGTTTCAACGTCTCCCTCTGAGACGTAACTCCTTCTGCACAACCATAGTCCGTGATTCTTAGAAGAAATTCTGCTGTTATGGGTAAACATGGGCATGATTACTTTCCTCTAAAGTCTGGTAAACAGCAAACTAGCAAGCATCATATGGGATTACAGCTGAAATTGACAGCTGGACATTTTCAGGATTTTCTGCTGGGTGGTGCACAGTATAGATTGCTGCCCACAGGATATCTCTCAGTTGTAGTATCGGCTGCGTCACACGTGGCTGACTCTATTCGAGGTAGTCATTGGGTGCCTCTGTAGCACAGTTCACCCATAAAATTGTGTACCTTTGAGGGACTTGACTGCTACTGTAAATGCTTTTGAAAACCTAGGGTGAGAGCTGCTATAGAGTATAAAATGTTAATCAGACCATAAGATAATGCTGGAATAGTAACATTCCCACTAGCAGAAAAATGTAACTGACAGAGGATGTGATCTGACTACATCAGGTGCTGGTGTTCTTGCTTGTTCACCACACGCATAGCTTGAGTGTCTGGAGCTCTGACCCGAGGTTTCAAGAAGCTGCAAAGACATACGTGAGGTTGGTATAAACATGGCTGATTTGGACTGGGTTGTGTAGCTGAGAAGAAAAGCACATTTCTAGTTTCATATAAAAGATGATAAGAACTGCTCAACAGATAAATGACTTGTATGAGATCATTGACAGGTTATCTCCAGATGAGAGAAGAATGCAGAAAGCAGAGGCTGGGGGGAAAAGGAACAAATAGAGCTTTACTCAGGGGTATGACTTAAGGGCAGCATAACATGAGTGGAATATTAACAGACGGTGGCTAGTTAGGAATTGTGGGCATGTAGGAAAAAGGGAGGTAGCATAGGCTGGTAGAGCAATGGTTGTGCACATCTGGCAAAGTCCAAAAGCAGTGGAAATCAACTTGTTAAAGGTTCACAGCTACTGGTAAGTCAAAGGAGAAGGCAATGCTGCTAGGGCGGCAACTTTGCCCAGATGCTACCGAGTCAGGTAGATAAGGCTTCTTCAAAAAGCAGGATTACCCTGTCTCTGGGAATTGGTTTAAATATGCCAACGTGTTTGAGCAATTAAAGGATGACTGCAAGACAAGCTGCCTAAAAAACGTTTAAGAACATGCTGTGAGCAGCATCCATTTCTCATACATAGAGGTTTCCAAGTCTTTGATTCCTGCCAGTACAGAGTATTGTGACATACTGTGAAGACAGAAGGCAATTTGATCACAACGTGTAGGTTGTGCAGAAGATGGATAGGCAGCAGATGAGACAGCAGTGCGATAGAATAGACTGAACTGGGAAATGGGTAGGCTGCCTCCAGCTCAGGAAAGAAGTGTTGAGCATTTGTTGTTTCCTTAACCTGTGTGCAGAAAGGAAGCACAGACTACCCAGCACAGATCCAAGTTGAGAGCGTAGGAGGCGAGTGATCTATGAGATTGTCTTTGCTCCCCTGAAGCTCAGGAAGGAAGTGAATGGGAATTCAAAGCCATGTCAGATTCTAAAGAGCAAGAGTATAAAATAGCCCTAAGTAAATATGGATGGGTGCAGGCAGAAAATTTAGGGTCAGAATAGCTGTCTAGCAAGAGCTAGGGGCTAAATGCCAAGAAAGATGCCTCGTTTAGGTACAGAAGTAACGGGAAGAAGACCAGGGAAATTGTGTATGCCACTGCTTCAGGAAAGGAGAGTTGTCAGAAGACGTTGTCTGATACTGGTTTCTTCTGATATCAGAAGATGTTGTCAGAAGAGGCCTGATTACTGTTTTCCAAGTGCTGGAAGAAAAGCCACTAGGGAGAACTTTCTTAATTGATCAGACTGGTAAGCCCTGCAGAAGTGGTCAGAGAGGGATGGTACAGCTTTTCATAGTAGTCTTGAAAATCACACACAAAACTGTCAGCATTGGATAGAGTGCTTTAGTTGAGCCTTTCTCCTGTTGAGGAGAGGGGCTAACTAGATGGCCCCTGCAAGGTCTCTTTAGTTCTGTATTTATTATTCATGAATATATGGCATTGTTGTCCCTACAGGAGAAAGGGCTGTGGAGAAAGACGGTGCCAATGATGATGAACCAAATGAGTATGACCTTGGTGACAGCTTTAGAGGTGATGAGGAAGAGGAGTGCGAACCTACCGACGAAGACTCTGACTGGGAACCAAGTTCAGAAGACAAGGATAACGAAGATGTTGAAACGCTTTTGCAAGAAGCGTCTAGATTTGTTAGAACCAAAAAGTAGCTGCATGGACCGATGTTACAAATGTCCAAGCTGGTTATGGTGAAACATGGATGTGTAAGGAGGGGAACTGCTTTGAAAACTGTTTTTTCCTCAGTGATGTAGGCACTGCAGGAGGATTTTAATGAGGGTGAGGGGATTCAGCAAGGGCTTTTTTTTCCGTATGGGTTTTTTTGTTTTGTTAAGTGGTGGAGCCAGAGGACTGAGCTCTGAAACTTTTTTGTGTTTCCCCCCTCCCCTCATCTATCTCTTATGCAGCACCATTGGTATTTCATAGTTTGAAATACAGTTTTAAAGGTTGTTAATGCTTCTTCTTGCAGTGCTTGAAAGAAATACTGGCCTTAAGAAAGGCTTTTCTTTTGCTGAAAGACAGTATGTACAGTGTTGGATGAAGGGGAGTTACACTGCCCACCTGCAGTATCGCAGACTACTTCTTGGCCATCACTGGGGAGTTTGTCTAAATTTTTTTAACGTTCTTTTGAGTTAGTGCAGTGCTACTGGCTTTCCTCTTGGGTGTCATTTCTTTGATTCTCTTGATGTGCAGGAGTTAAATACAGAATGTGTAAATCACTTGAGAACAGTATATCAGCCTATCGAACCGCTTGGTTGTCTAAACAATGATTATGGTGTATTTGCTGTAATTACAGTAGGACCTCTTCCCATGCCTGTACCTCACTGGAATTATGTTCAGTTCACAACAAAGCTGAAGTCTTGGTGACTGTTTTTTTGCACAATTAAACTTGTAACATACTGCGGAAAAAACATTTGCTTGTGTCTCTGTGATTTCTAAAGACTGTTGGAAGATCTTCCCTTCCGTGTGTTCACAGCACGCCTGAGCTTTCAAGAAAGTAAGTTAAAAATTTTAGTGTGTTTCAGGACAGGTGACCGGAGCCGTGTGAATTTGGCACCTGTTTGGGCAGAGTCTGGAGATTCTGCAGGGGAAGTGTTCTTGTGTGGCTCTGGCTGCCCTGGGAATGCCTGCCCAATGGCAGCTGGAGACAGACGTCCAGGCACACTCAAGCTTTTCAGCTGGGTGGCTTGATGTGCTCTGCTTAAAATGCAGCAGCCGTTGCTGCAAGCTGGCATTGGGCGCTTTTGGATGTGGGGACCATCTTCTGCCAATTGTGTGTCAGAAGCTTCTCTCAAAAATTGTAAAAGTCAAACATGCAAACATTTAGGATGGGCAGCTGTTGCAAATTTGGAGAACGTCACCTTCTGTTGGCCAATGGCTTACTGTTTGCTAAAGTTATTCCATGCAGAAAGAATCCGTTTGGTGTTTTGTACAGTGTCTGGTGATTTCTGTGACCATAACCTTCCTCGAGCCAAAGCACTCTATATCACAGCATTATTTTGTGAATGGCTATTTAAGCTGCTCACAGGAGCTACTAGCCTTTCCTTTGAAAGCAAGTCAGATCTGGACGCTCCCAGTCAGATCTGTAATCACAAAAGCACGTTTGGAAGTAAACTTTGATGTTGCATGATCAGGACTGAAAAACTTGGGTGTGACCAAAGCAGCACACTGGGACAGTCAAAGCCGTCGTTGAGCTGCTCTGTGCTGGTAGGTCGAAGTTCTCTCTGTTGAAGTGCATTTCCCTGTTCTTGTATCCTTTTCTTAACAGCAGGATGCGTTTTTATTCTTCTGGCAGAATGAACTGGTAACTCCAGGATACTGGAATCCTGATTGAAACTACTCTTGCAGATACAGATGAGAGTACCCAGGCGCTCAGCAGACCCTCAAGTGTCAAGTTACCCAGTATTTGCTCAGTGAGTCAGGAAGGCAGCGCAGCTCAGTGAGCTGAGTCTAGAGGTAGTCCTGTGATGACACTGGCTCTGGGTACAGTTTATTCTGTAAATACGTTGTTGAACTAATCAAGGGCACATTCTGACTGTCTGTGCCAATTGCCTCCAAAAGGCAGAGGGTAACATTTCACCGTGCAGAGCCTGCATCACATTACCCTGCAATACACGCTTTTTTGCTCTGAAAAAAAACCAGACTGGTGGAATATTTACCCCCCTGCCCCCTCCCCAGCAAACGCATTTTTAAGTACTGTACTTCAAACGAATAAGAAGTGCTTCTCTTCAGCTGTCACCTGAGAGGGTACCCATCCGCTTTACTAATCTGGCTATAAGATGTGTAAGCCTCTGTTCCCTGTGTGTTGGGGTGCAGACTGTAACTCCTCCCTCCTTTTATCTCGTGGTGCTACAGGCAGCTCTCAAACTGCCCCCAAACTCTCTTTCTGTAACAGCTCAGATGCCTCTCCTTGCCTTCATTTAAAGCCTGGTCAACATGGAGCGTCCGTCCTCAACACAGAGCATGGGGAGAAGTGAATTCCCTTTTGATTTGTAGCACCCTTTGAAGTATTTAAAGGCCTTTAGACAGCTCTTCTGTTAAGAAGATGCTGATGTTAAACAAGTCCATTCACCCGATGATTAATCCTGTGAGACCCTGTTTCCTGAAGCCCTGATCCTTCTTAGCCATAGCCTCTGGCTGCTTTCTCCTTGGCTTATGTCTTTCTGGAGGAGTGATCCTCAGAAACAGGCACTGTTTCAGGTGAGAATGAGAGGAGGCCCCAGCCCAGGCATGACCCTGGGAGGGGTTTTCCACTGACCATCACTAATTGGGTTGAGACAAACCTCTGCTGGCCTGTTCATGGGCACGGCAGGTGAGGGGGCGCGGAGGCCGTCTGGGGTCCGTGCCCAGGTACCTGCCCTTGACAGGGGCTCGAGAGGAGGGAGCTGCTCTGCTGCTCCTGTCGCGCAGTCCCCTCTTTATTGCCATTTTTGGTTGTGGTTGCCTGAATACACATGAACTCTTGGATAATGACTTAATCTTGGAGCGGTACCTGCAATGCAGCTCTTTAGTTAAACTAATGTGACTTCATTTTTAACCTAAATGAATTAATTTTCAAATGAATTTAATTCCTGTCTGCTTTCCTTGCCTCTCAATTCGTCAGTATCCTGCCGTGACATCTGGGCAGCCAGCAAGGCAGTAAGAGATTTCCATACGCTCAGCTGTGGAATCTCACCAAGTTTATTGCAAGTGTCTTGCAAGTTTCTCGCCCAATGTATTTTGCTGAAGGGAGTCAGCATGCGCGGTGTTGATGCTGACAGGGAAGCACGTTACAGGGCTTGGCCGAGTGCCCTCTCCCTGCAGCGGGGTGAAGGCCCGCTGCCCTCCCTGCGGCCGCCTGAGGAGGCCTGGGTGGACGCGGTGCCCTGTGCAACACCCCCGCTGTGTTTTTGGAGCAGCTCACGTGGCCGTCCCCCTGTGAGCAGGCTCCTCTCGGGAAGGAGTCGAGGGGGGCTCAAGGGGGCCCCTCGGCTCCCGCCGTGCGCGGCCTCCGCAGCGCCGAGCCCGCCGCCCCCCGCGCTGGGCCTGCGCTGGGCCGGGCCGGGCCCGGGGCTGCCTGGGGCCCCGCCGGGGCTGCGGGCGCTGTCGCCTAGCAACAGGCGCCAGGGCGCTCGCCATTGGCTGGGCCCGGAGGCGTCGAGGCCGCCGGCCAATGGGGTGGCGCCTTGTCATAAGAGAGGGAATCGGCGGGGTTCCCCGGAGCGCGTCTGGCTGCGGCGAGGGCAGTGCGCCTCGGCGCCTCCCCGCGGGCGGCTGTGCCCGGCGGCCGCTGCTGCCGCCGCTGTGGCCGAGCCCCCTCGGCGGGGAGCTGCCCTCGGGGCTGGGAGCGGCCCCCGCCGCAACCCGTCCGCTGTGGGGAGAGCCGGCCTGGAGACCCTGCCCAGGGCCCGGCTGGAGCCGGGCTGCGTCAGGACGGAGCCGCCCCAGGCATGGCTTCAGGTGGGGTTCGGCCGGGGCCGGGGCTGAGGTGCGCGGTGAGGGGGGCCGGGTGGGAGCGGGCGGGCGAGCCCTGCCCTGCCCTGCCGGGCGGGCTCTGCCCCGGGCGCCGCTGCCTCTCCCCTCGCTCGGGCCGCCCGAGCGGCGGGCGGGCTGCTCCGGGCTCCGGCCGGGGCTGTGGGCAGCCGCTGCGCTGCGCTGGGCCCCGCCCCGCCCCTCCCCTCCCATTGGCTGGTGCCTGCGCGGCTTCGGGAAGCTTCGGGCGGTACCTGCCGGCGCGAGGCGCGCGCGGAGCTGCCGTTAGGCGGCGGCGGCGGCAGTTTCGGGGAGGACGGCCGGGTGAGCCAAGGCCTCGTCCGGCGGGAGTGGCGGGGGGCGAAAGGCGCTTTTATCGCGGAGGCAGGCGGCGGGCAGCCTGCCTGCGGGCCTGGGGCCTGTGCGCGGCCCTGCCGTGAGGAGCCGGCGCGGTGCCAGGCCGCGAGCGTGGCGCTCCCGCCGGGTGGTTTAGCGTCAGGCCCCCGGTTGAGAGGCTGAGCCTGGCGTCAGGGAGCAGGGACCTCTGGTGCTGCCTGTTTCCACCTCAAAAGAAAGGCTGAACGCACGCATGCGCCCCTCGGCATTTGAAAGCTAAGGGAGTTGGTGAAGGGTGTGCTGTTGAAGTGAGGGGCAGTTAAGGCGGTTCATAGGTGCCAGCACCTTCAGAACGTGTTCTTAAGGCAGTTTTTCATGTGGAATATTATGCAGAAACTCTACAGGAGTTTCGTGCTCAAGGAGCTCCAGTCTTCCTGTGCTGATGCGTTGTTTCTGTGGTATTTTAAATGCGTTGTTTTCTGTATTGTATTTCAAGCGCCATAGTGATTGTGCTGTCCTGTCATAGAGCAGCCCGGTATCACAGCGCTGCAGGGGTGCGATTGTTGGCGAAGCGCCTCAGGAGCCCGTTGTCATGTCGCAGTGGAGCAGCCCTTTGTTACGCTGCCGAGGAGGAGCCAATGATGGCAGTGCTCTGGAGGAGCCAGTGGTTGCTTAGTGCTTGGCAAAGCCCTTGGTGTCGCTGTCACAGAGGCGTCCTTGGTGTCACCACGCCGGAGTAGTGTGTCCTGGCACCTCTCCAGAGGGTGGCTTTGTGCCGCCCCAGCAGAGCAGTGGTTACCAGGGATCGCCGGAGGAGCAGTTTGTTTGATGCCCAGCTCTTCTTGGAGCCCCTTTGCTGCATCGGAGGAGCCGTTGGTGGTGCCACGCTGGTGAGCCGTTGGTGGTGCAGCATTTGAGGAGCCCCTGATGGCTTGGTGGCGGAGGAGCCCTTTGTGGTGCTGCTCTGGGGGAGCCATTGGCTGCACCGTCCCACAGGAGCTCTTCATTGTGGTTCCCGGAGGCACCTTGCGTCGTGCTGTGTGGAATGAGCCGTTGTTTGCCCCGTGCCAAAGGAGTAGTTTCTTGTGGCAGCCTGGAGGAGCCCTTCATAGGAGTCCCGTGGAGCAGTGCCACGTTGCTGAGCAGCAGTGGAGCCCGTCAGGGCAGCGGCGTGGAGGAGCCCTTGGTGGCAGCGCCCTTGAGGCGGAGGCGTTGACGCCTTAGTGCTGGAGGAGCCCTTGGTTGCGCAGCCCTGGAGGAGCCTTTCTTTGCGCCGCCCCGCAGGAGCCGCTCCTTGCGCTGCCTGCTAGGGCACCTGTGTCACCTTCCGTTGGAGGAGCCCTGGCTGGCGCAGCCCCAGAGGAGCCGTGCATCGCCGCGCCCACGGGAGATCTTCCTGACGCTGCTGGTGTGGTAGGTATTGTACGGTAGGTGTTATACGGTAGGGTATAGTCTTGTGATCTTGAAAGGATACTGCGTATTGTGGTGTTTGTATCGCCATGTATGTTGTGGTGTAGTCTGTGTTACTGTATTTTATGGTTTCTTATACCTTGCGTGGTATGTATTGTGTTACAAGTTTTGTTGTTTTGTATGTGTTGAATAGCATGAATTGTATGATATGTATTCTGTTGTATTTGGTTTTGCATTGTCTTGCTCTGTATTTTGTTTAATGGTATGTATTTGATGTATGGTAGCCTGCAACAGTTTGTGTCGTATTGTGTGTTGTTATTTCTGTTTTAGGGTGGATGGTATGGTAGTGCCCATTGTTTGTATCCTATTGTGCGCTTTGGTATTTATCACAGTCTGTAGCATGCAATAGCTAGTGTTTTGTATTGCATTTTGTATTTCATATTTTCCCTGGTATTTCGTATGTTGTGTGGTACATAGTGTACATATTGCATTTTGCATTGTATGTTTTGTGTTGTACTGTCGTCTGCTTTGTATGGAGTACGACGTTGTATGGTATGATGTTTCTGCCATGTGTTGTATTGTATGTGTTGGCGTATCATTTGTATTGTACTGTAGGTATTGTCTTGTTTGCCTTGTACTTTATCTCCTGTTGTATGTATTGCGTTGTATTTTGTATTGTACGTATTTTATTTTGTGTTCTATTTGTATTTTTTATGTATTGTATTTATAATCTCTTGAATTTTGTCCCGTATGTAATGCATCGTGTGTATGGTCTGTTCAGTATTTTGTAGCCTGTGGTATGTATTTTCTGTTGGAATGCTTTTAATGTGTTGCATGTATTGTGTTTGAAATACGGTGTAGTATGAGTTGTATTTGAAGTACGGAATTGTATATGTGGCATTTTATTTTGTTGTCTATATGGCTTTGTATTCTAGTCCATGTTTTCTGACGAATTTTTGATGATAACTTTTGTTGTATTGCCCCCTTTTTTTTTTTTTTTTTCATGATGTATTTTTTCTTGTGCTGTAGTTTGTGTTGTATGGCGTGATACACGTTGTGTGGTGGGTATCATGTTCTGGTTTTTATTGCTGCGTCTTGTATATTTTGTATGTTTTGTCATCTGTTGTATTTTTTTCTTGCGTCGTTTTGTAAATGTTTTCTGTATTGTGTTACATGATATTGTATGTCTTGTTTCTAGTTTGTGTCATATTCTGTGGTGTTGTTAGCAGCGTGGTGAGTATTGCATGGTGGTACTTGACTGTTTTGTATCCTATTATCTGGTATGGCATGTATTGCAAAGTATTGCTTGTACTCTCTATGATTTAGTCTTTAGCATTGTATTTTGTATTCTGTTCATTGTATTTTACACACGTTGTGGTATTTGGAGTTGAACGTTTTGTACGGTACCGCAGTTTGTTTTGTACAGGCTCCTGCGTGCGTGGTATGGTATGGCGTCGGTCCCATGTATTGTATGTATGGTGTCACATTATTCCTACTGTATTCTCTATATTGTCTTGTTTGTATTGTCATGTATTTGGTATTGTAGTTTGCGTTGTATGTGTTGTCTTACATTTTGTATTCTTTTTGTATTGTGTTTTCTGTATATTGTGGCCTGCGCTGCCTTCTATGTATGGAGCTGTATTGCGCGGCTTGTAACGTACGAGGGTTTGTCATGTGTTTTGTATTCTACGTAGTGTGTTTTGGTTTAGATGTGGTAATGTGTTTTGTACGTATTGCAATGTACCTTTTTATTTTAGTGCTTTTTTGTGTTGGAATGTATTTTCTCTTGGAATGCAGTATACCTTGTAATGCGTGTTGTATTTTATGTAGGGTGTGTATTGTGTGGTAAGCTATGTGACACACGGAGTTGTATGTATTGTATTCTGTATTTTGTCTTTAAAGTTATAAGTGTTGTACGTGTTGTATTGTATCGCGCATGTTGTGTCCTGTCTGTTGCGTGGTATGTCCCGATACTGATTGTCTTGTGCTCATTGCATTGTATGTATTCTGTGTATTGCAGTCCATGTATGGTATAGTATTTGCATGGTATGGCGTTTATCAGGTGTCGTGTGTCAGATTGCATTTCTCCTGTTGGTGTCTGAGGCTGCATTTTGTGTTGTAGGTATTGTAGCAAATATCGTATTGTATGTCTTTTATTTTGTACTGAATTTTTTGCAATTTTTGTGTGTATTCCACTATGTATTGCGTTTTCTGTATTTTGTCTGTTCTATGGTACGTATGGTATTGCACATATTGCATGGAACATAAGGTATGGTATTTATCGTATCGGTTTTCCATATTGTGTTGTCTTTTGTAACTTGTTTTGTAATGCATTGTGTATTACGCTGTGATTTGTACTGTATTGTAAGTTGCATGGTGCTGGTTACTGCATTTTGTGTGTTGAATGGCAGGAATTGTATGCTTGACAGCCTGTACTGCACTTTTTGTACTGTGCTGTAGTGTTGTCCAATAATTTCTGTAGTACTGCAGCCGTCCTTGCGCCACCCAGGAGGGCCCCGCTCATCGCACCGCGCTGGGGGATCCCTTGACGGAGCAGCCCCAGAGGAGCTCTTCATCGCAGCACCCAGGTGGTCTTGAAGTCCTTCGCCGCGCCGTGCCAGAGGCACTGGGAGTGTCTGTTTTCTGTTTCGCAGGTGTGGGTTGTGCTTTATTGTGTTGCAGGCATTACGTTGCACAGTGGTTTGTGTCATCTGGTTTGTTGCTGTTTGCATTTCAGTGTGTCTTGTGTGTATTTTGTGGTATTGAATGTATTGTAATATTTGTATTGCAGAATCTTTTCTGTTTTGTAGTGCGTTTACCATTTTCTATTGCCTTTCTTATTAAGTACCGTAGGTGTTGTATTTTGCATTGTAGTGTTGTGTTGTGCCGTAGTTTGTTTTCTGTTCTGTCCTGTACGTATTGTATGGTATGACATTTATCCGACGTATTGGAGCATATCGAGGTGTATGATTTGTATGGTACTATATGTAGTGTCTTGTCTTGTATGTATTGCCTTATATTTTGATGTGCGTTATATGCATTTACTTTTGTATTCTATTTTCTCTAAATTAGGGCATGCAAAGTATTGTATGTATTGGGTTGTATTGGTGGTTCGTAATGGTACGTGGTATTGTAATGTCTTGTCTTGTATGTAGTGTGTTTTCTTTTATTGCAAGTATTGTAATGTCATTTATATTGTATTACATGTATTTTAATGTTGTACTGATGTATTCTGTAGCGTGGTGTGTTCTGTATCGTATATATTGTGTCATGGTATTTTTGGTATCCTACTGTATGGTGTTTCCTTATAGGTAACATATGTTGTTTCATTATTTTGTATTTTTTTACTTTGGGTTTTGTTTTCTGTAGAGTATTTTTATTGTCTGTTAAGTATTCTGCGTATTCTTTGTGCTGTCTTATTGTGCAGGATGATTTTGACGGTATGTATTCTTGTTTGTTTGGTATTGTATGTCATCTGTATTGCATAGGACCTTCTCTTGCGTGTGTTTTCCTGGGTTTTGCCTGTATTTTCTGGTACGTATTGTCTTTTGAGGTATTTTCCCCGCAGATTGCGTTTCCTGCCTTGTCTTTTGCGTCTGTTTTTGCACGCTGTTTCTGCAAGTGTCCTGTGGCATGCGCTATGGTTTGCCATGTCCTGGCTCTTGCCACTTCGTTGGCGGTGTGTGTCTTGAGCGAGGCTGCAGGGGCTGGGCTTGTTTAGCCGGGGGAGCCCTGCCTGCATCGTGCCAGCCCTGGAGGACACGTTCGACACGCAGCCCAGGCCGTCTCTGTGGAGCCTTTCATCGCCCCGCGCTGAAGGAGCCCTGAATGGCGGCGGCGCCCCGGCAGAGCCCTTCGGCACACGTCCCCAGGGGAGCCGGTCATGGCTGCGTCATTGCGTTTGCTGTTCTGTACGGCGTTGGGTTTGGTGTATTCGACTGTCTGGCGCCTTCTGTGTGTCTTACGTGGCCTGTACAGTGTGCTTTGTCGGGGATGGGTTGTGGGGGGAGGTGTACCTGGTGGAGCATATGGTAGTTGGTTTTGTGTTCCATATTCCATATTGTATGTGCTGCATAGTCGTGTATGTACTGTGTATTGCATGCTCTCGCCTGGGTTATATTTGGTGCTGTATGTATTGTTTTGGTTTTGCAGGGTTTAGTGTTTCTTGAGTTGCATCTTGTATTTCGTGCCTCGTGTGTATGGTGTGCGTCAGGTTGTATTTTGTATCGGACGGTACATCTTGTGTTTTCTGCTGGGCTGTTTGTAATGCGTCGTATGACGTATTGTATTTCAAGTCTGTTCTTTCCAGCTTGGTATGAGTTGTGCTGTACTGCGCTCACGCCACCCCGGAGGAGGTGCTGATGCTGTTGCCCCTGGAGACCCCCAGTGGCGCTGCCCCAAAGCAGCCCTATAGCGCAGCGCCCCAGGGGAGCGGCTGGTGGCGAAGTGCCTGGGGAGCCCCTCGTCGTACCGCAGTGGAGCAGCCCTTTGTTACGGTGCCGAGGAGGAGCGGGTGGTGGCAGCGCCCTGGAGGCGCCATTTCTTGCTTTGCGCCGGAGGAGCCCTGGGTGTCGCCGTCCCGGAGGTGTCCTTGGTGTCACCACGCCGGAGGAGCGTGTCCTGGCACCTCTTCAGAAGATGGCTTTGTGCCACCCCAGCAGAGCAGTGGTTAGCAGGGAGCGCCGGAGGAGCAGTTTGTTGGTGCCCAGCTCTTCTTGGAGCCCCTTTGCTGCATCAGAGGAGCCGTTGGTGGTGCCACGCTGGTGAGCCATTGATGGTGCAGCATTTGAGGAGCCCCTGAGCGCTCGGCCGCAGAGGATCCCTTTGTGGTGCCGCTCTGGAGGAGCCATTTCTTGCTGTGTGCTTGGCAAAGCTCTTG
Source organism: Falco naumanni (assembly GCF_017639655.2). Classification (NCBI taxonomy): domain Eukaryota; kingdom Metazoa; phylum Chordata; class Aves; order Falconiformes; family Falconidae; genus Falco; species Falco naumanni. The sequence continues at coordinate 59,632 of NW_024427325.1, read as the reverse complement.
GCGTTTGCCGTCCTGGAGGCATCCTGGTATCACCACGCTGGAGGAGCGTGTGCTGGCACCTCTCCAGAGGATGGCTTTGTACCGCCCCAGCAGAGCAGTGGTACCAGGGAGCACCGGAGGAGCAGTTTGTTTGATGCCCAGCTCTTCTTGGAGCCCCTTTGCTGCATCGGAGGAGCCGTTGGTGGTGCCACGCTGGTGAGCCGTTGATGGTGCAGCATTTGAGGAGCCCCTGATCGCTCGGCCGCAGAGGATCCCTTTGTGGTGCCGCTCTGGAGGAGCCATTTCTTGCTTTGTGCTTGGCAAAGCTCTTGGCGTTTGTCCTGCCTGGATGCGTCCGTGGTGTCACCACGCTGGAGGAGCGTGTCTTCGTGCTGACCTCTCCAGAGTGTGGCTTTGTGCCTGCCCCAGCAGAGCAGTGGTTAGCAGGGAGCACCGGAGGAGCAGTTTGTTTGATGCCCAGCTCTTCTTGGAGCCCCTTTGCTGCATCGGAGGAGCCGTTGGTGGTGCCACGCTGGTGAGCCGTTGATGGTGCAGCATTTGAGGAGCCCCTGAGCGCTCGGCCGCAGAGGATCCCTTTGTGGTGCCGCTCTGGAGGAGCCATTTCTTGCTTTGTGCTTGGCAAAGCTCTTGGCGTTTTTGTCCTGCTGGATGCATCCTTGGTGTCCACCGCGCCGGAGGATCGTGTCTTGGCGCCAGCTTAGAGGTGGCTTTGTGCCGCCCCAGCAGAGCAGTGTTTACCAAGGAGTACCGGAGGAGCAGTTTGTTCGTGCCCAGCTCTTCTTGGAGCCCCTTTGCTGCATCGGAGGAGCCGTTGGTGGTGCCACGCTGGTGAGCCGTTGATGGTGCAGCATTTGAGGAGCCCCTGAGCGCTCGGCCGCAGAGGATCCCTTTGTGGTGCCGCTCTGGAGGAGCCATTTCTTGCTTTGTGCTTGGCAAAGCTCTTGGCGTTTGCCGTCCTGGAGGCGTCTTGGTGTCCACCACGCCGGAGGATCGTGTCTTGGCGCCAGCTTCAGAGGTTGCTTTGTGCCACCCCAGCAGAGCAGTGTTTACCAAGGAGTACCGGAGGAGCAGTTTGTTGGTGCCCAGCTCTTCTTGGAGCCCCTTTGCTGCATCGGAGGAGCCGTTGGTGGTGCCACGCTGGTGAGCCGTTGATGGTGCAGCATTTGAGGAGCCCCTGAGCGCTCGGCCGCAGAGGATCCCTTTGTGGTGCCGCTCTGGAGGAGCCATTTCTTGCTTTGTGCTTGGCAAAGCTCTTGGCGTTTTTGTCCTGCTGGATGCATCCTTGGTGTCCACCGCGCCGGAGGATCGTGTCTTGGCGCCAGCTTCGAGGTTGCTTTGTGCCACCCCAGCAGAGCAGTGTTTACCAAGGAGTACCGGAGGAGCAGTTTGTTGGTGCCCAGCTCTTCTTGGAGCCCCTTTGCTGCATCGGAGGAGCCGTTGATGGTGCCACGCTGGTGAGCCGTTGATGGTGCAGCATTTGAGGAGCCCCTGAGCGCTCGGCCGCAGAGGATCCCTTTGTGGTGCCTGCTCTGGAGGAGCCATTTCTTGCTTTGTGCTTGGCAAAGCTCTTGGCGTTTGCCGTCCTGGAGGCATCCTGGTATCACCACGCTGGAGGAGCGTGTGCTGGCACCTCTCCAGAGGATGGCTTTGTACCGCCCCAGCAGAGCAGTGGTACCAGGGAGCACCGGAGGAGCAGTTTGTTTGATGCCCAGCTCTTCTTGGAGCCCCTTTGCTGCATCGGAGGAGCCGTTGGTGGTGCCACGCTGGTGAGCCGTTGATGGTGCAGCATTTGAGGAGCCCCTGAGCGCTCGGCCACAGAGGATCCCTTTGTGGTGCCGCTCTGGAGGAGCCATTTCTTGCTTTGTGCTTGGCAAAGCTCTTGGCGTTTTTGTCCTGCTGGATGCATCCTTGGTGTCCACCGCGCCGGAGGATCGTGTCTTGGCGCCAGCTTAGAGGTGGCTTTGTGCCACCCCAGCAGAGCAGTGTTTACCAAGGAGTACCGGAGGAGCAGTTTGTTCGTGCCCAGCTCTTCTTGGAGCCCCTTTGCTGCATCGGAGGAGCCGTTGGTGGTGCCACGCTGGTGAGCCGTTGATGGTGCAGCATTTGAGGAGCCCCTGAGCGCTCGGCCGCAGAGGATCCCTTTGTGGTGCCGCTCTGGAGGAGCCATTTCTTGCTGTGTGCTTGGCAAAGCTCTTGGCGTTTGCCGTCCTGGAGGCATCCTGGTACCACCACGCTGGAGGAGCGTGTGCTGGCACCTCTCCAGAGTATGGCTTTGTACCGCCCCAGCAGAGCAGTGGTTACCAGGGAGCACCGGAGGAGCAGTTTGTTTGATGCCCAGCTCTTCTTGGAGCCCCTTTGCTGCATCGGAGGAGCCGTTGGTGGTGCCACGGTGGTGAGCCGTTGATGGTGCAGCATTTGAGGAGCCCCTGAGCGCTCGGCCGCAGAGGATCCCTTTGTGGTGCCGCTCTGGAGGAGCCATTTCTTGCTTTGTGCTTGGCAAAGCTCTTGGCTTTTGTCCTGCTGGATGCGTCCGTGGTGTCACCACGCTGGAGTAGCGTGTCTTCGTGCTGACCCGGAGTGTGGCTTTGTGCTGCCCCAGCAGAGCAGTGGTTAGCAGGGAGCGCCGGAGGAGCAGTTTGTTTGATGCCCAGCTCTTCTTGGAGCCCCTTTGCTGCATCAGGAGGAGCCGTTGGTGGTGCCACGCTGGTGAGCCGTTGATGGTGCAGCATTTGAGGAGCCCCTGAGCGCTCGGCCGCAGAGGATCCCTTTGTGGTGCCGCTCTGGAGGAGCCATTTCTTGCTGTGTGCTTGGCAAAGCTCTTGGCGTTTTTGTCCTGCTGGATGCATCCTTGGTGTCCACCGCGCCGGAGGATCGTGTCTTGGCGCCAGCTTCGAGGTTGCTTTGTGCCACCCCAGCAGAGCAGTGTTTACCAAGGAGTACCGGAGGAGCAGTTTGTTGGTGCCCAGCTCTTCTTGGAGCCCCTTTGCTGCATCGGAGGAGCCGTTGGTGGTGCCACGCTGGTGAGCCGTTGATGGTGCAGCATTTGAGGAGCCCCTGAGCGCTCGGCCGCAGAGGATCCCTTTGTGGTGCCGCTCTGGAGGAGCCATTTCTTGCTTTGTGCTTGGCAAAGCTCTTGGCGTTTGCCGTCCTGGAGGCATCCTGGTACCACCACGCTGGAGGAGCGTGTGCTGGCACCTCTCCAGAGTATGGCTTTGTACCGCCCCAGCAGAGCAGTGGTACCAGGGAGCACCGGAGGAGCAGTTTGTTTGATGCCCAGCTCTTCTTGGAGCCCCTTTGCTGCATCGGAGGAGCCGTTGGTGGTGCCACGCTGGTGAGCCGTTGATGGTGCAGCATTTGAGGAGCCCCTGAGCGCTCGGCCGCAGAGGATCCCTTTGTGGTGCCGCTCTGGAGGAGCCATTTCTTGCTGTGTGCTTGGCAAAGCTCTTGGCGTTTGCCGTCCTGGATGCATCCTTGGTGTCCACCACGCCGGAGGATCGTGTCTTGGCGCCAGCTTCGAGGTTGCTTTGTGCCACCCCAGCAGAGCAGTGTTTACCAAGGAGCACCGGAGGAGCAGTTTGTTGGTGCCCAGCTCTTCTTGGAGCCCCTTTGCTGCATCGGAGGAGCCGTTGGTGGTGCCACGCTGGTGAGCCGTTGATGGTGCAGCATTTGAGGAGCCCCTGAGCGCTCGGCCGCAGAGGATCCCTTTGTGGTGCCGCTCTGGAGGAGCCATTTCTTGCTGTGTGCTTGGCAAAGCTCTTGGCGTTTTTGTCCTGCTGGATGCATCCTTGGTGTCCACCGCGCCGGAGGATCGTGTCTTGGCGCCAGCTTCGAGGTTGCTTTGTGCCACCCCAGCAGAGCAGTGTTTACCAAGGAGTACCGGAGGAGCAGTTTGTTGGTGCCCAGCTCTTCTTGGAGCCCCTTTGCTGCATCGGAGGAGCCGTTGGTGGTGCCACGCTGGTGAGCCGTTGATGGTGCAGCATTTGAGGAGCCCCTGAGCGCTCGGCCACAGAGGATCCCTTTGTGGTGCCGCTCTGGAGGAGCCATTTCTTGCTTTGTGCTTGGCAAAGCTCTTGGCGTTTTTGTCCTGCTGGATGCATCCTTGGTGTCCACCGCGCCGGAGGATCGTGTCTTGGCGCCAGCTTAGAGGTGGCTTTGTGCCGCCCCAGCAGAGCAGTGTTTACCAAGGAGTACCGGAGGAGCAGTTTGTTGGTGCCCAGCTCTTCTTGGAGCCCCTTTGCTGCATCAGGAGGAGCCGTTGGTGGTGCCACGCTGGTGAGCCGTTGATGGTGCAGCATTTGAGGAGCCCCTGAGCGCTCGGCCGCAGAGGATCCCTTTGTGGTGCCGCTCTGGAGGAGCCATTTCTTGCTGTGTGCTTGGCAAAGCTCTTGGCGTTTGCCGTCCTGGAGGCATCCTGGTACCACCACGCTGGAGGAGCGTGTGCTGGCACCTCTCCAGAGTATGGCTTTGTACCGCCCCAGCAGAGCAGTGGTACCAGGGAGCACCGGAGGAGCAGTTTGTTTGATGCCCAGCTCTTCTTGGAGCCCCTTTGCTGCATCGGAGGAGCCGTTGGTGGTGCCACGCTGGTGAGCCGTTGATGGTGCAGCATTTGAGGAGCCCCTGAGCGCTCGGCCGCAGAGGATCCCTTTGTGGTGCCGCTCTGGAGGAGCCATTTCTTGCTTTGTGCTTGGCAAAGCTCTTGGCTTTTGTCCTGCTGGATGCGTCCGTGGTGTCACCACGCTGGAGTAGCGTGTCTTCGTGCTGACCCGGAGTGTGGCTTTGTGCTGCCCCAGCAGAGCAGTGGTTAGCAGGGAGCGCCGGAGGAGCAGTTTGTTTGATGCCCAGCTCTTCTTGGAGCCCCTTTGCTGCATCGGAGGAGCCGTTGGTGGTGCCACGCTGGTGAGCCGTTGATGGTGCAGCATTTGAGGAGCCCCTGAGCGCTCGGCCGCAGAGGATCCCTTTGTGGTGCCGCTCTGGAGGAGCCATTTCTTGCTGTGTGCTTGGCAAAGCTCTTGGCGTTTTTGTCCTGCTGGATGCATCCTTGGTGTCCACCGCGCCGGAGGATCGTGTCTTGGCGCCAGCTTCGAGGTTGCTTTGTGCCACCCCAGCAGAGCAGTGTTTACCAAGGAGTACCGGAGGAGCAGTTTGTTGGTGCCCAGCTCTTCTTGGAGCCCCTTTGCTGCATCGGAGGAGCCGTTGGTGGTGCCACGCTGGTGAGCCGTTGATGGTGCAGCATTTGAGGAGCCCCTGAGCGCTCGGCCGCAGAGGATCCCTTTGTGGTGCTGCTCTGGAGGAGCCATTTCTTGCTTTGTGCTTGGCAAAGCTCTTGGCGTTTGCCGTCCTGGAGGCATCCTGGTACCACCACGCTGGAGGAGCGTGTGCTGGCACCTCTCCAGAGTATGGCTTTGTACCGCCCCAGCAGAGCAGTGGTACCAGGGAGCACCGGAGGAGCAGTTTGTTTGATGCCCAGCTCTTCTTGGAGCCCCTTTGCTGCATCGGAGGAGCCGTTGGTGGTGCCACGCTGGTGAGCCGTTGATGGTGCAGCATTTGAGGAGCCCCTGAGCGCTCGGCCGCAGAGGATCCCTTTGTGGTGCCGCTCTGGAGGAGCCATTTCTTGCTGTGTGCTTGGCAAAGCTCTTGGCGTTTGCCGTCCTGGATGCATCCTTGGTGTCCACCGCGCCGGAGGATCGTGTCTTGGCGCCAGCTTCAGAGGTTGGCTTTGTGCCACCCCAGCAGAGCAGTGTTTACCAAGGAGTACCGGAGGAGCAGTTTGTTGGTGCCCAGCTCTTCTTGGAGCCCCTTTGCTGCATTGGAGGAGCCGTTGATGGTGCCACGCTGGTGAGCCGTTGATGGTGCAGCATTTGAGGAGCCCCTGAGCGCTCGGCCGCAGAGGATCCCTTTGTGGTGCCGCTCTGGAGGAGCCATTTCTTGCTTTGTGCTTGGCAAAGCTCTTGGCGTTTTTTCCTGCTGGATGCATCCTTGGTGTCCACCGCGCCGGAGGATCGTGTCTTGGCGCCAGCTTCGAGGTTGCTTTGTGCCACCCCAGCAGAGCAGTGTTTACCAAGGAGTACCGGAGGAGCAGTTTGTTGGTGCCCAGCTCTTCTTGGAGCCCCTTTGCTGCATCGGAGGAGCCGTTGGTGGTGCCACGCTGGTGAGCCGTTGATGGTGCAGCATTTGAGGAGCCCCTGAGCGCTCGGCCGCAGAGGATCCCTTTGTGGTGCCGCTCTGGAGGAGCCATTTCTTGCTTTGTGCTTGGCAAAGCTCTTGGCGTTTGCCGTCCTGGAGGCATCCTGGTATCACCACGCTGGAGGAGCGTGTGCTGGCACCTCTCCAGAGTATGGCTTTGTACCGCCCCAGCAGAGCAGTGGTACCAGGGAGCACCGGAGGAGCAGTTTGTTTGATGCCCAGCTCTTCTTGGAGCCCCTTTGCTGCATCGGAGGAGCCGTTGGTGGTGCCACGGTGGTGAGCCGTTGATGGTGCAGCATTTGAGGAGCCCCTGAGCGCTCGGCCACAGAGGATCCCTTTGTGGTGCCGCTCTGGAGGAGCCATTTCTTGCTTTGTGCTTGGCAAAGCTCTTGGCGTTTTTGTCCTGCTGGATGCATCCTTGGTGTCCACCGCGCCGGAGGATCGTGTCTTGGCGCCAGCTTAGAGGTGGCTTTGTGCCGCCCCAGCAGAGCAGTGTTTACCAAGGAGTACCGGAGGAGCAGTTTGTTCGTGCCCAGCTCTTCTTGGAGCCCCTTTGCTGCATCAGAGGAGCCGTTGGTGGTGCCACGCTGGTGAGCCGTTGATGGTGCAGCATTTGAGGAGCCCCTGAGCGCTCGGCCGCAGAGGATCCCTTTGTGGTGCCGCTCTGGAGGAGCCATTTCTTGCTTTGTGCTTGGCAAAGCTCTTGGCGTTTGCCGTCCTGGATGCATCCTTGGTGTCCACCGCGCCGGAGGATCGTGTCTTGGCGCCAGCTTCGAGGTTGCTTTGTGCCACCCCAGCAGAGCAGTGTTTACCAAGGAGTACCGGAGGAGCAGTTTGTTGGTGCCCAGCTCTTCTTGGAGCCCCTTTGCTGCATCGGAGGAGCCGTTGGTGGTGCCACGCTGGTGAGCCATTGATGGTGCAGCATTTGAGGAGCCCCTGAGCGCTCGGCCGCAGAGGATCCCTTTGTGGTGCCGCTCTGGAGGAGCCATTTCTTGCTTTGTGCTTGGCAAAGCTCTTGGCGTTTGCCGTCCTGGAGGCGTGTTGGTGTCCACCACGCCGGAGGATCGTGTCTTGGCGCCAGCTTCGAGGTTGCTTTGTGCCACCCCAGCAGAGCAGTGTTTACCAAGGAGTACCGGAGGAGCAGTTTGTTGGTGCCCAGCTCTTCTTGGAGCCCCTTTGCTGCATCGGAGGAGCCGTTGTTGGTGCCACGCTGGTGAGCCCGTTGATGGTGCAGCATTTGAGGAGCCCCTGAGCGCTCGGCCGCAGAGGATCCCTTTGTGGTGCCGCTCTGGAGGAGCCATTTCTTGCTTTGTGCTTGGCAAAGCTCTTGGCTTTTGTCCTGCTGGATGCATCCGTGGTGTCACCACGCTGGAGTAGCGTGTCTTCGTGCTGACCCGGAGTGTGGCTTTGTGCTGCCCAGCAGAGCAGTGGTTAGCAGGGAGCGCCGGAGGAGCAGTTTGTTTGATGCCCAGCTCTTCTGGGAGCCCCTTTGCTGCATCGGAGGAGCCGTTGGTGGTGCCACAGTGGTGAGCCATTTATGGTGCAGCATTTGAGGAGCCCCTGAGCGCTCGGCCACAGAGGATCCCTTTGTGGTGCCGCTCTGGAGGAGCCATTTCTTGCTGTGTGCTTGGCAAAGCTCTTGGCTTTTGCCGTCCTGGAGGCATCCTGGTATCACCACGCTGGAGGAGCGTGTGCTGGCACCTCTCCAGAGGATGGCTTTGTACCGCCCCAGCAGAGCAGTGGTACCAGGGAGCACCGGAGGAGCAGTTTGTTTGATGCCCAGCTCTTCTTGGAGCCCCTTTGCTGCATCGGAGGAGCCGTTGGTGGTGCCACGCTGGTGAGCCGTTGATGGTGCAGCATTTGAGGAGCCCCTGAGCGCTCGGCCGCAGAGGATCCCTTTGTGGTGCCGCTCTGGAGGAGCCATTTCTTGCTTTGTGCTTGGCAAAGCTCTTGGCGTTTGCCGTCCTGGAGGCATCCTGGTATCACCACGCTGGAGGAGCGTGTGCTGGCATCTCTCCAGAGTATGGCTTTGTACCGCCCCAGCAGAGCAGTGGTTAGCAGGGAGCGCCGGAGGAGCAGTTTGTTTGATGCCCAGCTCTTCTTGGAGCCCCTTTGCTGCATCGGAGGAGCCGTTGGTGGTGCCACGCTGGTGAGCCGTTGATGGTGCAGCATTTGAGGAGCCCCTGAGCGCTCGGCCGCAGAGGATCCCTTTGTGGTGCCGCTCTGGAGGAGCCATTTCTTGCTTTGTGCTTGGCAAAGCTCTTGGCGTTTGCCGTCCTGGAGGCGTCTTTGGTGTCCACCACGCCGGAGGATCGTGTCTTGGCGCCAGCTTCGAGGTTGCTTTGTGCCACCCCAGCAGAGCAGTGTTTACCAAGGAGTACCGGAGGAGCAGTTTGTTGGTGCCCAGCTCTTCTTGGAGCCCCTTTGCTGCATCGGAGGAGCCGTTGGTGGTGCCACGCTGGTGAGCCGTTGATGGTGCAGCATTTGAGGAGCCCCTGAGCACTCGGCCGCAGAGGATCCCTTTGTGGTGCCGCTCTGGAGGAGCCATTTCTTGCTTTGTGCTTGGCAAAGCTCTTGGCTTTTGTCCTGCTGGATGCGTCCGTGGTGTCACCACGCTGGAGTAGCGTGTCTTCGTGCTGACCCGGAGTGTGGCTTTGTGCTGCCCCAGCAGAGCAGTGGTTAGCAGGGAGCTCCGGAGGAGCAGTTTGTTTGATGCCCAGCTCTTCTTGGAGCCCCTTTGCTGCATCGGAGGAGCCGTTGGTGGTGCCACGCTGGTGAGCCGTTGATGGTGCAGCATTTGAGGAGCCCCTGAGCGCTCGGCCACAGAGGATCCTTTTGTGGTGCCGCTCTGGAGTAGCCTTTTCTTGCTTTGTGCTTGGCAAAGCTCTTGGCGTTTGCCATCCTGGATGCGTCTTTGGTGTCCACCACGCCGGAGGATCGTGTCTTGGCGCCAGCTTAGAGGTGGCTTTGTGCCACCCCAGCAGAGCAGTGTTTACCAAGGAGCACCGGAGGAGCAGTTTGTTGGTGCCCAGCTCTTCTTGGAGCCCCTTTGCTGCATCGGAGGAGCCGTTGTTGGTGCCACAGTGGTGAGCCATTTATGGTGCAGCATTTGAGGAGCCCCTGAGCGCTCGGCCACAGAGGATCCCTTTGTGGTGCCGCTCTGGAGGAGCCATTTCTTGCTGTGTGCTTGGCAAAGCTCTTGGCGTTTGCCGTCCTGGAGGCATCCTGGTATCCACCACGCTGGAGGAGCGTGTGCTGGCACCTCTCCAGAGGATGGCTTTGTACCGCCCCAGCAGAGCAGTGGTACCAGGGAGCACGGGAGGAGCAGTTTGTTTGATGCCCAGCTCTTCTTGGAGCCCCTTTGCTGCATCGGAGGAGCCGTTGGTGGTGCCACGCTGGTGAGCCGTTGATGGTGCAGCATTTGAGGAGCCCCTGAGCGCTCGGCCGCAGAGGATCCCTTTGTGGTGCCGCTCTGGAGGAGCCATTTCTTGCTTTGTGCTTGGCAAAGCTCTTGGCGTTTTTGTCCTGCTGGATGCATCCTTGGTGTCCACCGCGCCGGAGGATCGTGTCTTGGCGCCAGCTTAGAGGTGGCTTTGTGCCGCCCCAGCAGAGCAGTGTTTACCAAGGAGTACCGGAGGAGCAGTTTGTTCGTGCCCAGCTCTTCTTGGAGCCCCTTTGCTGCATCGGAGGAGCCGTTGGTGGTGCCACGCTGGTGAGCCGTTGATGGTGCAGCATTTGAGGAGCCCCTGAGCGCTCGGCCGCAGAGGATCCCTTTGTGGTGCCGCTCTGGAGGAGCCATTTCTTGCTGTGTGCTTGGCAAAGCTCTTGGCGTTTGCCGTCCTGGAGGCATCCTGGTACCACCACGCTGGAGGAGCGTGTGCTGGCACCTCTCCAGAGGATGGCTTTGTACCGCCCCAGCAGAGCAGTGGTACCAGGGAGCACCGGAGGAGCAGTTTGTTTGATGCCCAGCTCTTCTTGGAGCCCCTTTGCTGCATCGGAGGAGCCGTTGGTGGTGCCACGCTGGTGAGCCGTTGATGGTGCAGCATTTGAGGAGCCCCTGAGCGCTCGGCCACAGAGGATCCTTTTGTGGTGCCGCTCTGGAGTAGCCTTTTCTTGCTTTGTGCTTGGCAAAGCTCTTGGCGTTTGCCATCCTGGATGCGTCTTTGGTGTCCACCACGCCGGAGGATCGTGTCTTGGCGCCAGCTTAGAGGTGGCTTTGTGCCACCCCAGCAGAGCAGTGTTTACCAAGGAGCACCGGAGGAGCAGTTTGTTGGTGCCCAGCTCTTCTTGGAGCCCCTTTGCTGCATCGGAGGAGCCGTTGGTGGTGCCACGCTGGTGAGCCGTTGATGGTGCAGCATTTGAGGAGCCCCTGAGCGCTAGGCCACAGAGGATCCTTTTGTGGTGCCGCTCTGGAGTAGCCTTTTCTTGCTTTGTGCTTGGCAAAGCTCTTGGCGTTTGCCATCCTGGATGCGTCTTTGGTGTCCACCACGCCGGAGGATCGTGTCTTGGCGCCAGCTTAGAGGTGGCTTTGTGCCACCCCAGCAGAGCAGTGTTTACCAAGGAGCACCGGAGGAGCAGTTTGTTGGTGCCCAGCTCTTCTGGGAGCCCCTTTGCTGCATCGGAGGAGCCGTTGGTGGTGCCACAGTGGTGAGCCGTTGATGGTGCAGCATTTGAGGAGCCCCTGAGCGCTCGGCCACAGAGGATCCCTTTGTGGTGCCGCTCTGGAGGAGCCATTTCTTGCTTTGTGCTTGGCAAAGCTCTTGGCGTTTTGTCCTGCTGGATGCGTCCTTGGTGTCCACCGCGCCGGAGGATCGTGTCTTGGCGCCAGCTTCGAGGTTGCTTTGTGCCACCCCAGCAGAGCAGTGTTTACCAAGGAGTACCGGAGGAGCAGTTTGTTGGTGCCCAGCTCTTCTGGGAGCCCCTTTGCTGCATCGGAGGAGCCGTTGGTGGTGCCACGCTGGTGAGCCGTTGATGGTGCAGCATTTGAGGAGCCCCTGAGCGCTCGGCCACAGAGGATCCCTTTGTGGTGCCGCTCTGGAGGAGCCATTTCTTGCTGTGTGCTTGGCAAAGCTCTTGGCGTTTTTGTCCTGCTGGATGCATCCTTGGTGTCCACCACGCCGGAGGATCGTGTCTTGGCGCCAGCTTCAGAGGTGGCTTTGTGCCGCCCCAGCAGAGCAGTGTTTACCAAGGAGTACCGGAGGAGCAGTTTGTTGGTGCCCAGCTCTTCTTGGAGCCCCTTTGCTGCATCGGAGGAGCCGTTGGTGGTGCCACGCTGGTGAGCCGTTGATGGTGCAGCATTTGAGGAGCCCCTGAGCGCTCGGCCGCAGAGGATCCCTTTGTGGTGCCGCTCTGGAGGAGCCATTTCTTGCTTTGTGCTTGGCAAAGCTCTTGGCGTTTGCCGTCCTGGAGGCATCCTGGTATCACCACGCTGGAGGAGCGTGTGCTGGCACCTCTCCAGAGGATGGCTTTGTACCGCCCCAGCAGAGCAGTGGTTAGCAGGGAGCACCGGAGGAGCAGTTTGTTTGATGCCCAGCTCTTCTTGGAGCCCCTTTGCTGCATCGGAGGAGCCGTTGGTGGTGCCACGCTGGTGAGCCGTTGATGGTGCAGCATTTGAGGAGCCCCTGAGCGCTCGGCCACAGAGGATCCCTTTGTGGTGCCGCTCTGGAGGAGCCATTTCTTGCTTTGTGCTTGGCAAAGCTCTTGGCGTTTTTGTCCTGCTGGATGCATCCTTGGTGTCCACCGCGCCGGAGGATCGTGTCTTGGCGCCAGCTTCGAGGTTGCTTTGTGCCACCCCAGCAGAGCAGTGTTTACCAAGGAGTACCGGAGGAGCAGTTTGTTCGTGCCCAGCTCTTCTTGGAGCCCCTTTGCTGCATCGGAGGAGCCGTTGGTGGTGCCACGCTGGTGAGCCGTTGATGGTGCAGCATTTGAGGAGCCCCTGAGCGCTTGGCCGCAGAGGATCCCTTTGTGGTGCTGCTCTGGAGGAGCCATTTCTTGCTTTGTGCTTGGCAAAGCTCTTGGCATTTGCCGTCCTGGAGGCATCCTGGTATCACCACGCTGGAGGAGCGTGTGCTGGCACCTCTCCAGAGGATGGCTTTGTACCGCCCCAGCAGAGCAGTGGTACCAGGGAGCACCGGAGGAGCAGTTTGTTTGATGCCCAGCTCTTCTTGGAGCCCCTTTGCTGCATCGGAGGAGCCGTTGGTGGTGCCACGCTGGTGAGCCGTTGATGGTGCAGCATTTGAGGAGCCCCTGAGCGCTCGGCCGCAGAGGATCCCTTTGTGGTGCCGCTCTGGAGGAGCCATTTCTTGCTTTGTGCTTGGCAAAGCTCTTGGCGTTTGCCGTCCTGGAGGCATCCTGGTATCACCACACTGGAGGAGCGTGTGCTGGCATCTCTCCAGAGTATGGCTTTGTACCGCCCCAGCAGAGCAGTGGTTAGCAGGGAGCGCCGGAGGAGCAGTTTGTTTGATGCCCAGCTCTTCTTGGAGCCCCTTTGCTGCATCGGAGGAGCCGTTGGTGGTGCCACGCTGGTGAGCCGTTGATGGTGCAGCATTTGAGGAGCCCCTGAGCGCTCGGCCGCAGAGGATCCCTTTGTGGTGCCGCTCTGGAGGAGCCATTTCTTGCTTTGTGCTTGGCAAAGCTCTTGGCGTTTGCCGTCCTGGAGGCGTGTTTGGTGTCCACCACGCCGGAGGATCGTGTCTTGGCGCCAGCTTCGAGGTTGCTTTGTGCCACCCCAGCAGAGCAGTGTTTACCAAGGAGTACCGGAGGAGCAGTTTGTTGGTGCCCAGCTCTTCTTGGAGCCCCTTTGCTGCATCGGAGGAGCCGTTGGTGGTGCCACGCTGGTGAGCCCTTGATGGTGCAGCATTTGAGGAGCCCCTGAGCGCTCGGCCGCAGAGGATCCCTTTGTGGTGCCGCTCTGGAGGAGCCATTTCTTGCTTTGTGCTTGGCAAAGCTCTTGGCTTTTGTCCTGCTGGATGCGTCCGTGGTGTCACCACGCTGGAGTAGCGTGTCTTCGTGCTGACCCGGAGTGTGGCTTTGTGCTGCCCCAGTAGAGCAGTGGTTAGCAGGGAGCGCCGGAGGAGCAGTTTGTTTGATGCCCAGCTCTTCTTGGAGCCCCTTTGCTGCATCGGAGGAGCCGTTGGTGGTGCCACGCTGGTGAGCCGTTGATGGTGCAGCATTTGAGGAGCCCCTGAGCGCTCGGCCACAGAGGATCCCTTTGTGGTGCCGCTCTGGAGGAGCCATTTCTTGCTTTGTGCTTGGCAAAGCTCTTGGCGTTTTTGTCCTGCTGGATGCATCCTTGGTGTCCACCGCGCCGGAGGATCGTGTCTTGGCGCCAGCTTAGAGGTGGCTTTGTGCCGCCCCAGCAGAGCAGTGTTTACCAAGGAGTACCGGAGGAGCAGTTTGTTCGTGCCCAGCTCTTCTTGGAGCCCCTTTGCTGCATCAGAGGAGCCGTTGGTGGTGCCACGCTGGTGAGCCGTTGATGGTGCAGCATTTGAGGAGCCCCTGAGCGCTCGGCCGCAGAGGATCCCTTTGTGGTGCCGCTCTGGAGGAGCCATTTCTTGCTGTGTGCTTGGCAAAGCTCTTGGCGTTTGCCGTCCTGGAGGCATCCTGGTACCACCACGCTGGAGGAGCGTGTGCTGGCACCTCTCCAGAGTATGGCTTTGTACCGCCCCAGCAGAGCAGTGGTACCAGGGAGCACCGGAGGAGCAGTTTGTTTGATGCCCAGCTCTTCTTGGAGCCCCTTTGCTGCATCGGAGGAGCCGTTGGTGGTGCCACGCTGGTGAGCCGTTGATGGTGCAGCATTTGAGGAGCCCCTGAGCGCTCGGCCACAGAGGATCCTTTTGTGGTGCCGCTCTGGAGTAGCCTTTTCTTGCTTTGTGCTTGGCAAAGTTCTTGGCGTTTGCCATCCTGGATGCGTCTTTGGTGTCCACCACGCCGGAGGATCGTGTCTTGGCGCCAGCTTAGAGGTGGCTTTGTGCCACCCCAGCAGAGCAGTGTTTACCAAGGAGCACCGGAGGAGCAGTTTGTTGGTGCCCAGCTCTTCTTGGAGCCCCTTTGCTGCATCGGAGGAGCCGTTGGTGGTGCCACAGTGGTGAGCCATTTATGGTGCAGCATTTGAGGAGCCCCTGAGCGCTCGGCCACAGAGGATCCCTTTGTGGTGCCGCTCTGGAGGAGCCATTTCTTGCTTTGTGCTTGGCAAAGCTCTTGGCGTTTTTGTCCTGCTGGATGCATCCTTGGTGTCCATCGCGCCGGAGGATCGTGTCTTGGCGCCAGCTTAGAGGTGGCTTTGTGCCGCCCCAGCAGAGCAGTGTTTACCAAGGAGTACCGGAGGAGCAGTTTGTTCGTGCCCAGCTCTTCTTGGAGCCCCTTTGCTGCATCAGAGGAGCCGTTGGTGGTGCCACGCTGGTGAGCCGTTGATGGTGCAGCATTTGAGGAGCCCCTGAGCACTCGGCCGCAGAGGATCCCTTTGTGGTGCCGCTCTGGAGGAGCCATTTCTTGCTTTGTGCTTGGCAAAGCTCTTGGCGTTTGCCGTCCTGGAGGCATCCTGGTACCACCACGCTGGAGGAGCGTGTGCTGGCACCTCTCCAGAGTATGGCTTTGTACCGCCCCAGCAGAGCAGTGGTACCAGGGAGCACCGGAGGAGCAGTTTGTTTGATGCCCAGCTCTTCTTGGAGCCCCTTTGCTGCATCGGAGGAGCCGTTGGTGGTGCCACGCTGGTAAGCCGTTGATGGTGCAGCATTTGAGGAGCCCCTGAGCGCTCGGCCACAGAGGATCCTTTTGTGGTGCGCTCTGGAGTAGCCTTTTCTTGCTTTGTGCTTGGCAAAGCTCTTGGCGTTTGCCATCCTGGATGCGTCTTTGGTGTCCACCACGCCGGAGGATCGTGTCTTGGCGCCAGCTTAGAGGTGGCTTTGTGCCACCCCAGCAGAGCAGTGTTTACCAAGGAGCACCGGAGGAGCAGTTTTTTGGTGCCCAGCTCTTCTTGGAGCCCCTTTGCTGCATCAGAGGAGCCGTTGGTGGTGCCACGCTGGTGAGCCGTTGATGGTGCAGCATTTGAGGAGCCCCTGAGCACTCGGCCGCAGAGGATCCCTTTGTGGTGCCGCTCTGGAGGAGCCATTTCTTGCTTTGTGCTTGGCAAAGCTCTTGGCGTTTGCCGTCCTGGAGGCATCCTGGTACCACCACGCTGGAGGAGCGTGTGCTGGCACCTCTCCAGAGTATGGCTTTGTACCGCCCCAGCAGAGCAGTGGTACCAG
Source organism: Falco naumanni (assembly GCF_017639655.2). Taxonomy (NCBI): domain Eukaryota; kingdom Metazoa; phylum Chordata; class Aves; order Falconiformes; family Falconidae; genus Falco; species Falco naumanni. Next base: position 44,204 of record NW_024427325.1, on the reverse strand, counting down.
GGAGCACCGGAGGAGCAGTTTGTTTGATGCCCAGCTCTTCTTGGAGCCCCTTTGCTGCATCGGAGGAGCCGTTGGTGGTGCCACGCTGGTGAGCCGTTGATGGTGCAGCATTTGAGGAGCCCCTGAGCGCTCGGCCACAGAGGATCCCATTGTGGTGCCGCTCTGGAGTAGCCTTTTCTTGCTTTGTGCTTGGCAAAGCTCTTGGCGTTTGCCATCCTGGATGCGTCCTTGGTGTCCACCACGCCGGAGGATCGTGTCTTGGCGCCAGCTTAGAGGTGGCTTTGTGCCACCCCAGCAGAGCAGTGTTTACCAAGGAGCACCGGAGGAGCAGTTTGTTGGTGCCCAGCTCTTCTTGGAGCCCCTTTGCTGCATCGGAGGAGCCGTTGGTGGTGCCACAGTGGTGAGCCATTTATGGTGCAGCATTTGAGGAGCCCCTGAGCGCTCGGCCACAGAGGATCCCTTTGTGGTGCCGCTCTGGAGGAGCCATTTCTTGCTTTGTGCTTGGCAAAGCTCTTGGCGTTTGCCGTCCTGGAGGCATCCTGGTATCACCACGCTGGAGGAGCGTGTGCTGGCACCTCTCCAGAGGATGGCTTTGTACCGCCCCAGCAGAGCAGTGGTACCAGGGAGCACGGGAGGAGCAGTTTGTTTGATGCCCAGCTCTTCTTGGAGCCCCTTTGCTGCATCGGAGGAGCCGTTGGTGGTGCCACGGTGGTGAGCCGTTGATGGTGCAGCATTTGAGGAGCCCCTGAGCGCTCGGCCGCAGAGGATCCCTTTGTGGTGCCGCTCTGGAGGAGCCATTTCTTGCTTTGTGCTTGGCAAAGCTCTTGGCGTTTTTGTCCTGCTGGATGCATCCTTGGTGTCCATCGCGCCGGAGGATCGTGTCTTGGCGCCAGCTTAGAGGTGGCTTTGTGCCGCCCCAGCAGAGCAGTGTTTACCAAGGAGTACCGGAGGAGCAGTTTGTTCGTGCCCAGCTCTTCTTGGAGCCCCTTTGCTGCATCGGAGGAGCCGTTGGTGGTGCCACGCTGGTGAGCCGTTGATGGTGCAGCATTTGAGGAGCCCCTGAGCGCTCGGCCGCAGAGGATCCCTTTGTGGTGCCGCTCTGGAGGAGCCATTTCTTGCTGTGTGCTTGGCAAAGCTCTTGGCGTTTGCCGTCCTGGAGGCATCCTGGTATCACCACGCTGGAGGAGCGTGTGCTGGCACCTCTCCAGAGGATGGCTTTGTACCGCCCCAGCAGAGCAGTGGTACCAGGGAGCACCGGAGGAGCAGTTTGTTTGATGCCCAGCTCTTCTTGGAGCCCCTTTGCTGCATCGGAGGAGCCATTGGTGGTGCCACGCTGGTGAGCCGTTGATGGTGCAGCATTTGAGGAGCCCCTGAGCGCTCGGCCACAGAGGATCCTTTTGTGGTGCCGCTCTGGAGTAGCCTTTTCTTGCTTTGTGCTTGGCAAAGCTCTTGGCGTTTGCCATCCTGGATGCGTCTTTGGTGTCCACCACGCCGGAGGATCGTGTCTTGGCGCCAGCTTAGAGGTGGCTTTGTGCCACCCCAGCAGAGCAGTGTTTACCAAGGAGCACCGGAGGAGCAGTTTGTTGGTGCCCAGCTCTTCTTGGAGCCCCTTTGCTGCATCGGAGGAGCCGTTGGTGGTGCCACGCTGGTGAGCCGTTGATGGTGCAGCATTTGAGGAGCCCCTGAGCGCTCGGCCACAGAGGATCCCTTTGTGGTGCCGCTCTGGAGGAGCCATTTCTTGCTTTGTGCTTGGCAAAGCTCTTGGCGTTTGCCATCCTGGATGCGTCCTTGGTGTCCACCACGCCGGAGGATCGTGTCTTGGCGCCAGCTTCGAGGTTGCTTTGTGCCACCCCAGCAGAGCAGTGTTTACCAAGGAGTACCGGAGGAGCAGTTTGTTGGTGCCCAGCTCTTCTTGGAGCCCCTTTGCTGCATCGGAGGAGCCGTTGGTGGTGCCACAGTGGTGAGCCATTTATGGTGCAGCATTTGAGGAGCCCCTGAGCGCTCGGCCACAGAGGATCCCTTTGTGGTGCCGCTCTGGAGGAGCCATTTCTTGCTGTGTGCTTGGCAAAGCTCTTGGCGTTTGCCGTCCTGGAGGCATCCTGGTATCACCACGCTGGAGGAGCGTGTGCTGGCACCTCTCCAGAGGATGGCTTTGTACCGCCCCAGCAGAGCAGTGGTACCAGGGAGCACCGGAGGAGCAGTTTGTTTGATGCCCAGCTCTTCTTGGAGCCCCTTTGCTGCATCGGAGGAGCCGTTGGTGGTGCCACGGTGGTGAGCCGTTGATGGTGCAGCATTTGAGGAGCCCCTGAGCGCTCGGCCGCAGAGGATCCCTTTGTGGTGCCGCTCTGGAGGAGCCATTTCTTGCTTTGTGCTTGGCAAAGCTCTTGGCTTTTGTCCTGCTGGATGCGTCCTTGGTGTCACCATGCTGGAGGATCGTGTCTTGCGCAGCTGACCGAGTGTGGCTTTGTGCCTGCCCCAGCAGAGCAGTGGTTAGCAGGGAGCGCCGGAGGAGCAGTTTGTTTGATGCCCAGCTCTTCTTGGAGCCCCTTTGCTGCATCGGAGGAGCCGTTGGTGGTGCCACGGTGGTGAGCCGTTGATGGTGCAGCATTTGAGGAGCCCCTGAGCGCTCGGCCACAGAGGATCCCTTTGTGGTGCCGCTCTGGAGGAGCCATTTCTTGCTTTGTGCTTGGCAAAGCTCTTGGCGTTTTTGTCCTGCTGGATGCATCCTTGGTGTCCACCGCGCCGGAGGATCGTGTCTTGGCGCCAGCTTCGAGGTTGCTTTGTGCCACCCCAGCAGAGCAGTGTTTACCAAGGAGTACCGGAGGAGCAGTTTGTTCGTGCCCAGCTCTTCTTGGAGCCCCTTTGCTGCATCGGAGGAGCCGTTGGTGGTGCCACGCTGGTGAGCCGTTGATGGTGCAGCATTTGAGGAGCCCCTGAGCGCTCGGCCGCAGAGGATCCCTTTGTGGTGCCGCTCTGGAGGAGCCATTTCTTGCTTTGTGCTTGGCAAAGCTCTTGGCATTTGCCGTCCTGGAGGCATCCTGGTATCACCACGCTGGAGGAGCGTGTGCTGGCACCTCTCCAGAGGATGGCTTTGTACCGCCCCAGCAGAGCAGTGGTACCAGGGAGCACCGGAGGAGCAGTTTGTTTGATGCCCAGCTCTTCTTGGAGCCCCTTTGCTGCATCGGAGGAGCCGTTGGTTGTGCCACGCTGGTGAGCCGTTGATGGTGCAGCATTTGAGGAGCCCCTGAGCGCTCGGCCGCAGAGGATCCCTTTGTGGTGCCGCTCTGGAGGAGCCATTTCTTGCTTTGTGCTTGGCAAAGCTCTTGGCGTTTGCCGTCCTGGAGGCATCCTGGTATCACCACGCTGGAGGAGCGTGTGCTGGCACCTCTCCAGAGTATGGCTTTGTACCGCCCCAGCAGAGCAGTGGTAGCCAGGGAGCACCGGAGGAGCAGTTTGTTTGATGCCCAGCTCTTCTTGGAGCCCCTTTGCTGCATCGGAGGAGCCGTTGGTGGTGCCACGCTGGTGAGCCGTTGATGGTGCAGCATTTGAGGAGCCCCTGAGCGCTCGGCCGCAGAGGATCCCTTTGTGGTGCCGCTCTGGAGGAGCCATTTCTTGCTTTGTGCTTGGCAAAGCTCTTGGCGTTTGTCCGTCCTGGATGCGTCCGTTGGTGTCACCGCGCCGGAGGATCGTGTCTTGGCGCCAGCTTCGAGGTTGCTTTGTGCCACCCCAGCAGAGCAGTGTTTACCAAGGAGTACCGGAGGAGCAGTTTGTTTGATGCCCAGCTCTTCTTGGAGCCCCTTTGCTGCATCGGAGGAGCCGTTGGTGGTGCCACGCTGGTGAGCCGTTGATGGTGCAGCATTTGAGGAGCCCCTGAGCGCTCGGCCGCAGAGGATCCCTTTGTGGTGCCGCTCTGGAGGAGCCATTTCTTGCTTTGTGCTTGGCAAAGCTCTTGGCGTTTTGTCCTGCTGGATGCGTCCTTGGTGTCACCACGCTGGAGGAGCGTGTCTTGGCGCCAGCTTCGAGGTTGGCTTTGTGCCAGCCCCAGCAGAGCAGTGGTTACCAGGGAGCTACCGGAGGAGCAGTTTGTTTGATGCCCAGCTCTTCTTGGAGCCCCTTTGCTGCATCGGAGGAGCCGTTGGTGGTGCCACGCTGGTGAGCCGTTGATGGTGCAGCATTTGAGGAGCCCCTGAGCGCTCGGCCACAGAGGATCCCTTTGTGGTGCCGCTCTGGAGGAGCCATTTCTTGCTTTGTGCTTGGCAAAGCTCTTGGCGTTTTGTCCTGCCTGGATGCATCCTTGGTGTCCACCGCGCCGGAGGATCGTGTCTTGGCGCCAGCTTCGAGGTTGCTTTGTGCCACCCCAGCAGAGCAGTGTTTACCAAGGAGTACCGGAGGAGCAGTTTGTTGGTGCCCAGCTCTTCTTGGAGCCCCTTTGCTGCATCGGAGGAGCCGTTGGTGGTGCCACGCTGGTGAGCCGTTGATGGTGCAGCATTTGAGGAGCCCCTGAGCGCTCGGCCGCAGAGGATCCCTTTGTGGTGCCGCTCTGGAGGAGCCATTTCTTGCTGTGTGCTTGGCAAAGCTCTTGGCGTTTGCCGTCCTGGAGGCGTCTTGGTGTCCACCACGCCGGAGGATCGTGTCTTGGCGCCAGCTTCAGAGGTTGGCTTTGTGCCACCCCAGCAGAGCAGTGTTACCAAGGAGTACCGGAGGAGCAGTTTGTTGGTGCCCAGCTCTTCTTGGAGCCCCTTTGCTGCATCGGAGGAGCCGTTGGTGGTGCCACGCTGGTGAGCCCTTGATGGTGCAGCATTTGAGGAGCCCCTGAGCACTCGGCCGCAGAGGATCCCTTTGTGGTGCCGCTCTGGAGGAGCCATTTCTTGCTTTGTGCTTGGCAAAGCTCTTGGCTTTTGTCCTGCTGGTTGCGTCCGTGGTGTCACCACGCTGGAGTAGCGTGTCTTCGTGCTGACCCGGAGTGTGGCTTTGTGCTGCCCAGCAGAGCAGTGGTTAGCAGGGAGCGCCGGAGGAGCAGTTTGTTTGATGCCCAGCTCTTCTTGGAGCCCCTTTGCTGCATCGGAGGAGCCATTGGTGGTGCCACGCTGGTGAGCCGTTGATGGTGCAGCATTTGTGGAGCCCCTGAGCGCTCGGCCGCAGAGGATCCCTTTGTGGTGCCGCTCTGGAGGAGCCATTTCTTGCTGTGTGCTTGGCAAAGCTCTTGGCGTTTGCCGTCCTGGAGGCATCCTGGTACCACCACGCTGGAGGAGCGTGTGCTGGCACCTCTCCAGAGGATGGCTTTGTACCGCCCCAGCAGAGCAGTGGTTACCAGGGAGCACCGGAGGAGCAGTTTGTTTGATGCCCAGCTCTTCTTGGAGCCCCTTTGCTGCATCGGAGGAGCCGTTGGTGGTGCCACGCTGGTGAGCCGTTGATGGTGCAGCATTTGAGGAGCCCCTGAGCGCTCGGCCGCAGAGGATCCCTTTGTGGTGCCGCTCTGGAGGAGCCATTTCTTGCTGTGTGCTTGGCAAAGCTCTTGGCGTTTGCCATCCTGGAGGCATCCTGGTATCACCACGCTGGAGGAGCGTGTGCTGGCACCTCTCCAGAGGATGGCTTTGTACCGCCCCAGCAGAGCAGTGGTACCAGGGAGCACCGGAGGAGCAGTTTGTTTGATGCCCAGCTCTTCTTGGAGCCCCTTTGCTGCATCGGAGGAGCCGTTGGTGGTGCCACGCTGGTGAGCCGTTGATGGTGCAGCATTTGAGGAGCCCCTGAGCGCTCGGCCACAGAGGATCCTTTTGTGGTGCCGCTCTGGAGTAGCCTTTTCTTGCTTTGTGCTTGGCAAAGCTCTTGGCGTTTGCCATCCTGGATGCGTCTTTGGTGTCCACCACGCCGGAGGATCGTGTCTTGGCGCCAGCTTAGAGGTGGCTTTGTGCCACCCCAGCAGAGCAGTGTTTACCAAGGAGCACCGGAGGAGCAGTTTGTTGGTGCCCAGCTCTTCTTGGAGCCCCTTTGCTGCATCGGAGGAGCCGTTGGTGGTGCCACAGTGGTGAGCCATTTATGGTGCAGCATTTGAGGAGCCCCTGAGCGCTCGGCCACAGAGGATCCCTTTGTGGTGCCGCTCTGGAGGAGCCATTTCTTGCTGTGTGCTTGGCAAAGCTCTTGGCGTTTGCCGTCCTGGAGGCATCCTGGTATCACCACGCTGGAGGAGCGTGTGCTGGCACCTCTCCAGAGTATGGCTTTGTACCGCCCCAGCAGAGCAGTGGTACCAGGGAGCACCGGAGGAGCAGTTTGTTTGATGCCCAGCTCTTCTTGGAGCCCCTTTGCTGCATCGGAGGAGCCGTTGGTGGTGCCACGCTGGTGAGCCGTTGATGGTGCAGCATTTGAGGAGCCCCTGAGCGCTCGGCCGCAGAGGATCCCTTTGTGGTGCCGCTCTGGAGGAGCCATTTCTTGCTGTGTGCTTGGCAAAGCTCTTGGCGTTTGCCGTCCTGGATGCATCCTTGGTGTCCACCGCGCCGGAGGATCGTGTCTTGGCGCCAGCTTCGAGGTTGCTTTGTGCCACCCCAGCAGAGCAGTGTTTACCAAGGAGTACCGGAGGAGCAGTTTGTTGGTGCCCAGCTCTTCTTGGAGCCCCTTTGCTGCATCGGAGGAGCCGTTGGTGGTGCCACGCTGGTGAGCCCTTGATGGTGCAGCATTTGAGGAGCCCCTGAGCGCTCGGCCGCAGAGGATCCCTTTGTGGTGCCGCTCTGGAGGAGCCATTTCTTGCTTTGTGCTTGGCAAAGCTCTTGGCTTTTGTCCTGCTGGATGCGTCCGTGGTGTCACCACGCTGGAGTAGCGTGTCTTCGTGCTGACCCGGAGTGTGGCTTTGTACCGCCCCAGTAGAGCAGTGGTTAGCAGGGAGCGCCGGAGGAGCAGTTTGTTTGATGCCCAGCTCTTCTTGGAGCCCCTTTGCTGGATCGGAGGAGCCGTTGGCGGTGCCACGCTGGTGAGCCGTTGATGGTGCAGCATTTGAGGAGCCCCTGAGCGCTCGGCCACAGAGGATCCCTTTGTGGTGCCGCTCTGGAGGAGCCATTTCTTGCTTTGTGCTTGGCAAAGCTCTTGGCGTTTTTGTCCTGCTGGATGCATCCTTGGTGTCCACCGCGCCGGAGGATCGTGTCTTGGCGCTAGCTTAGAGGTGGCTTTGTGCCGCCCCAGCAGAGCAGTGTTTACCAAGGAGTACCGGAGGAGCAGTTTGTTCGTGCCCAGCTCTTCTTGGAGCCCCTTTGCTGCATCAGAGGAGCCGTTGGTGGTGCCACGCTGGTGAGCCGTTGATGGTGCAGCATTTGAGGAGCCCCTGAGCGCTCGGCCGCAGAGGATCCCTTTGTGGTGCCGCTCTGGAGGAGCCATTTCTTGCTGTGTGCTTGGCAAAGCTCTTGGCGTTTGCCGTCCTGGAGGCATCCTGGTACCACCACGCTGGAGGAGCGTGTGCTGGCACCTCTCCAGAGGATGGCTTTGTACCGCCCCAGCAGAGCAGTGGTACCAGGGAGCACCGGAGGAGCAGTTTGTTTGATGCCCAGCTCTTCTTGGAGCCCCTTTGCTGCATCGGAGGAGCCGTTGGTGGTGCCACGCTGGTGAGCCGTTGATGGTGCAGCATTTGAGGAGCCCCTGAGCGCTCGGCCACAGAGGATCCCTTTGTGGTGCCGCTCTGGAGTAGCCTTTTCTTGCTTTGTGCTTGGCAAAGCTCTTGGCGTTTGCCATCCTGGATGCGTCTTTGGTGTCCACCACGCCGGAGGATCGTGTCTTGGCGCCAGCTTAGAGGTGGCTTTGTGCCACCCCAGCAGAGCAGTGTTTACCAAGGAGCACCGGAGGAGCAGTTTGTTGGTGCCCAGCTCTTCTTGGAGCCCCTTTGCTGCATCGGAGGAGCCGTTGGTGGTGCCACAGTGGTGAGCCATTTATGGTGCAGCATTTGAGGAGCCCCTGAGCGCTCGGCCGCAGAGGATCCTTTTGTGGTGCCGCTCTGGAGTAGCCTTTTCTTGCTTTGTGCTTGGCAAAGCTCTTGGCATTTGCCATCCTGGATGCGTCTTTGGTGTCCACCACGCCGGAGGATCGTGTCTTGGCGCCAGCTTAGAGGTGGCTTTGTGCCACCCCAGCAGAGCAGTGTTTACCAAGGAGCACCGGAGGAGCAGTTTGTTGGTGCCCAGCTCTTCTGGGAGCCCCTTTGCTGCATCGGAGGAGCCGTTGGTGGTGCCACAGTGGTGAGCCATTTATGGTGCAGCATTTGAGGAGCCCCTGAGCGCTCGGCCACAGAGGATCCCTTTGTGGTGCCGCTCTGGAGGAGCCATTTCTTGCTTTGTGCTTGGCAAAGCTCTTGGCGTTTGCCGTCCTGGAGGCATCCTGGTATCACCACGCTGGAGGAGCGTGTGCTGGCACCTCTCCAGAGTATGGCTTTGTACCGCCCCAGCAGAGCAGTGGTACCAGGGAGCACCGGAGGAGCAGTTTGTTTGATGCCCAGCTCTTCTTGGAGCCCCTTTGCTGCATCGGAGGAGCCGTTGGTGGTGCCACGCTGGTGAGCCGTTGATGGTGCAGCATTTGAGGAGCCCCTGAGCGCTCGGCCGCAGAGGATCCCTTTGTGGTGCCGCTCTGGAGGAGCCATTTCTTGCTGTGTGCTTGGCAAAGCTCTTGGCGTTTGCCGTCCTGTAGGCATCCTGGTACCACCACGCTGGAGGAGCGTGTGCTGGCACCTCTCCAGAGGATGGCTTTGTACCGCCCCAGCAGAGCAGTGGTACCAGGGAGCACCGGAGGAGCAGTTTGTTTGATGCCCAGCTCTTCTTGGAGCCCCTTTGCTGCATCGGAGGAGCCGTTGGTGGTGCCACGCTGGTGAGCCGTTGATGGTGCAGCATTTGAGGAGCCCCTGAGCGCTCGGCCACAGAGGATCCCCTTTGTGGTGCCGCTCTGGAGGAGCCATTTCTTGCTTTGTGCTTGGCAAAGCTCTTGGCGTTTGCCATCCTGGATGCGTCTTTGGTGTCCACCACGCCGGAGGATCGTGTCTTGGCGCCAGCTTAGAGGTGGCTTTGTGCCACCCCAGCAGAGCAGTGTTTACCAAGGAGCACCGGAGGAGCAGTTTGTTGGTGCCCAGCTCTTCTTGGAGCCCCTTTGCTGCATCGGAGGAGCCGTTGGTGGTGCCACGCTGGTGAGCCATTGATGGTGCAGCATTTGAGGAGCCCCTGAGCGCTCGGCCACAGAGGATCCCTTTGTGGTGCCGCTCTGGAGGAGCCATTTCTTGCTGTGTGCTTGGCAAAGCTCTTGGCGTTTGCCGTCCTGGAGGCATCCTGGTATCACCACGCTGGAGGAGCGTGTGCTGGCACCTCTCCAGAGGATGGCTTTGTACCGCCCCAGCAGAGCAGTGGTACCAGGGAGCACCGGAGGAGCAGTTTGTTTGATGCCCAGCTCTTCTTGGAGCCCCTTTGCTGCATCGGAGGAGCCGTTGGTGGTGCCACGCTGGTGAGCCGTTGATGGTGCAGCATTTGAGGAGCCCCTGAGCGCTCGGCCGCAGAGGATCCCTTTGTGGTGCCGCTCTGGAGGAGCCATTTCTTGCTGTGTGCTTGGCAAAGCTCTTGGCGTTTGCCGTCCTGGAGGCATCCTGGTACCACCACGCTGGAGGAGCGTGTGCTGGCACCTCTCCAGAGGATGGCTTTGTACCGCCCCAGCAGAGCAGTGGTACCAGGGAGCACGGGAGGAGCAGTTTGTTTGATGCCCAGCTCTTCTTGGAGCCCCTTTGCTGCATCGGAGGAGCCGTTGGTGGTGCCACGCTGGTGAGCCGTTGATGGTGCAGCATTTGAGGAGCCCCTGAGCGCTCGGCCACAGAGGATCCTTTTGTGGTGCCGCTCTGGAGTAGCCTTTTCTTGCTTTGTGCTTGGCAAAGCTCTTGGCGTTTGCCATCCTGGATGCGTCTTTGGTGTCCACCACGCCGGAGGATCGTGTCTTGGCGCCAGCTTAGAGGTGGCTTTGTGCCACCCCAGCAGAGCAGTGTTTACCAAGGAGCACCGGAGGAGCAGTTTGTTGGTGCCCAGCTCTTCTTGGAGCCCCTTTGCTGCATCGGAGGAGCCGTTGGTGGTGCCACGCTGGTGAGCCGTTGATGGTGCAGCATTTGAGGAGCCCCTGAGCGCTCGTCCACAGAGGATCCCTTTGTGGTGCCGCTCTGGAGGAGCCATTTCTTGCTTTGTGCTTGGCAAAGCTCTTGGCGTTTTTGTCCTGCTGGATGCGTCCTTGGTGTCCACCGCGCCGGAGGATCGTGTCTTGGCGCCAGCTTCGAGGTTGCTTTGTGCCACCCCAGCAGAGCAGTGTTTACCAAGGAGTACCGGAGGAGCAGTTTGTTGGTGCCCAGCTCTTCTTGGAGCCCCTTTGCTGCATCGGAGGAGCCATTGGTGGTGTCACGGTGGTGAGCCGTTGATGGTGCAGCATTTGAGGAGCCCCTGAGCGCTCGGCCGCAGAGGATCCCTTTGTGGTGCCGCTCTGGAGGAGCCATTTCTTGCTTTGTGCTTGGCAAAGCTCTTGGCGTTTGCCGTCCTGGAGGCATCCTGGTATCACCACACTGGAGGAGCGTGTGCTGGCACCTCTCCAGAGTATGGCTTTGTACCGCCCCAGCAGAGCAGTGGTTAGCAGGGAGCGCCGGAGGAGCAGTTTGTTTGATGCCCAGCTCTTCTTGGAGCCCCTTTGCTGCATCGGAGGAGCCGTTGGTGGTGCCACGCTGGTGAGCCGTTGATGGTGCAGCATTTGAGGAGCCCCTGAGCGCTCGGCCGCAGAGGATCCCTTTGTGGTGCCGCTCTGGAGGAGCCATTTCTTGCTTTGTGCTTGGCAAAGCTCTTGGCGTTTGCCGTCCTGGAGGCGTGTTTGGTGTCCACCACGCCGGAGGATCGTGTCTTGGCGCCAGCTTCGAGGTTGCTTTGTGCCACCCCAGCAGAGCAGTGTTTACCAAGGAGTACCGGAGGAGCAGTTTGTTGGTGCCCAGCTCTTCTTGGAGCCCCTTTGCTGCATCGGAGGAGCCGTTGGTGGTGCCACGCTGGTGAGCCGTTGATGGTGCAGCATTTGAGGAGCCCCTGAGCGCTCGGCCGCAGAGTATCCCTTTGTGGTGCCGCTCTGGAGGAGCCATTTCTTGCTTTGTGCTTGGCAAAGCTCTTGGCTTTTGTCCTGCTGGATGCGTCCGTGGTGTCACCACGCTGGAGTAGCGTGTCTTCGTGCTGACCCGGAGTGTGGCTTTTTGCTGCCCAGCAGAGCAGTGGTACCAGGGAGCACCGGAGGAGCAGTTTGTTTGATGCCCAGCTCTTCTTGGAGCCCCTTTGCTGCATCGGAGGAGCCGTTGGTGGTGCCACGCTGGTGAGCCGTTGATGGTGCAGCATTTGAGGAGCCCCTGAGCGGTCGGCCGCAGAGGATCCCTTTGTGGTGCCGCTCTGGAGGAGCCATTTCTTGCTGTGTGCTTGGCAAAGCTCTTGGCGTTTGCCGTCCTGGATGCATCCTGGTATCACCACGCTGGAGGAGCGTGTGCTGGCACCTCTCCAGAGGATGGCTTTGTACCGCCCCAGCAGAGCAGTGGTACCAGGGAGCACGGGAGGAGCAGTTTGTTTGATGCCCAGCTCTTCTTGGAGCCCCTTTGCTGCATCGGAGGAGCCGTTGGTGGTGCCACGCTGGTGAGCCGTTGATGGTGCAGCATTTGAGGAGCCCCTGAGTGCTCGGCCGCAGAGGATCCCTTTGTGGTGCCGCTCTGGAGGAGCCATTTCTTGCTTTGTGCTTGGCAAAGCTCTTGGCGTTTGCCGTCCTGGAGGCATCCTGGTATCACCACACTGGAGGAGCGTGTGCTGGCACCTCTCCAGAGGATGGCTTTGTACCGCCCCAGCAGAGCAGTGGTTAGCAGGGAGCGCCGGAGGAGCAGTTTGTTTGATGCCCAGCTCTTCTTGGAGCCCCTTTGCTGCATCGGAGGAGCCGTTGGTGGTGCCACGCTGGTGAGCCGTTGATGGTGCAGCATTTGAGGAGCCCCTGAGCGCTCGGCCGCAGAGGATCCCTTTGTGGTGCCGCTCTGGAGGAGCCATTTCTTGCTGTGTGCTTGGCAAAGCTCTTGGCGTTTGCCGTCCTGGAGGCGTGTTTGGTGTCCACCACGCCGGAGGATCGTGTCTTGGCGCCAGCTTCGAGGTTGCTTTGTGCCACCCCAGCAGAGCAGTGTTTACCAAGGAGTACCGGAGGAGCAGTTTGTTGGTGCCCAGCTCTTCTTGGAGCCCCTTTGCTGCATCGGAGGAGCCGTTGGTGGTGCCACGCTGGTGAGCCCTTGATGGTGCAGCATTTGAGGAGCCCCTGAGCGCTCGGCCGCAGAGGATCCCTTTGTGGTGCCGCTCTGGAGGAGCCATTTCTTGCTTTGTGCTTGGCAAAGCTCTTGGCCTTTGCCGTCCTGGAGGCGTGTTTGGTGTCTACCACGCCGGAGGATCGTGTCTTGGCGCCAGCTTAGAGGTTGCTTTGTGCCACCCCAGCAGAGCAGTGTTTACCAAGGAGTACCGGAGGAGCAGTTTGTTGGTGCCCAGCTCTTCTTGGAGCCCCTTTGCTGCATCGGAGGAGCCGTTGGTGGTGCCACGCTGGTGAGCCGTTGATGGTGCAGCATTTGAGGAGCCCCTGAGCGCTCGGCCGCAGAGGATCCCTTTGTGGTGCCGCTCTGGAGGAGCCATTTCTTGCTTTGTGCTTGGCAAAGCTCTTGGCTTTTGTCCTGCTGGTTGCGTCCGTGGTGTCACCACGCTGGAGTAGCGTGTCTTCGTGCTGACCCGGAGTGTGGCTTTGTGCTGCCCAGCAGAGCAGTGGTTAGCAGGGAGCGCCGGAGGAGCAGTTTGTTTGATGCCCAGCTCTTCTTGGAGCCCCTTTGCTGCATCGGAGGAGCCATTGGTGGTGCCACGCTGGTGAACCGTTGATGGTGCAGCATTTGTGGAGCCCCTGAGCGCTCGGCCGCAGAGGATCCCTTTGTGGTGCCGCTCTGGAGGAGCCATTTCTTGCTGTGTGCTTGGCAAAGCTCTTGGCGTTTGCCGTCCTGGAGGCATCCTGGTATCACCACGCTGGAGGAGCGTGTGCTGGCACCTCTCCAGAGGATGGCTTTGTACCGCCCCAGCAGAGCAGTGGTACCAGGGAGCACCGGAGGAGCAGTTTGTTTGATGCCCAGCTCTTCTTGGAGCCCCTTTGCTGCATCGGAGGAGCCGTTGGTGGTGCCACGCTGGTGAGCCGTTGATGGTGCAGCATTTGAGGAGCCCCTGAGCGCTCGGCCGCAGAGGATCCCTTTGTGGTGCCGCTCTGGAGGAGCCATTTCTTGCTGTGTGCTTGGCAAAGCTCTTGGCGTTTGCCGTCCTGGATGCATCCTTGGTGTCCACCGCGCCGGAGGATCGTGTCTTGGCGCCAGCTTCGAGGTTGCTTTGTGCCACCCCAGCAGAGCAGTGTTTACCAAGGAGTACCGGAGGAGCAGTTTGTTGGTGCCCAGCTCTTCTTGGAGCCCCTTTGCTGCATCGGAGGAGCCGTTGGTGGTGCCACGCTGGTGAGCCATTGATGGTGCAGCATTTGAGGAGCCCCTGAGCGCTCGGCCGCAGAGGATCCCTTTGTGGTGCCGCTCTGGAGGAGCCATTTCTTGCTTTGTGCTTGGCAAAGCTCTTGGCTTTTGTCCTGCTGGATGCGTCCGTGGTGTCACCACGCTGGAGTAGCGTGTCTTCGTGCTGACCCGGAGTGTGGCTTTTTGCTGCCCAGCAGAGCAGTGGTACCAGGGAGCACCGAAGGAGCAGTTTGTTTGATGCCCAGCTCTTCTTGGAGCCCCTTTGCTGCATCGGAGGAGCCGTTGGTGGTGCCACGCTGGTGAGCCGTTGATGGTGCAGCATTTGAGGAGCCCCTGAGCGCTCGGCCACAGAGGATCCCTTTGTGGTGCCGCTCTGGAGGAGCCATTTCTTGCTGTGTGCTTGGCAAAGCTCTTGGCGTTTGCCGTCCTGGATGCATCCTTGGTGTCCACCGCTCCGGAGGATCGTGTCTTGGCGCCAGCTTAGAGGTTGCTTTGTGCCACCCCAGCAGAACAGTGTTTACCAAGGAGTACCGGAGGAGCAGTTTGTTGGTGCCCAGCTCTTCTTGGAGCCCCTTTGCTGCATCGGAGGAGCCGTTGGTGGTGCCACGCTGGTGAGCCCTTGATGGTGCAGCATTTGAGGAGCCCCTGAGCACTCGGCCGCAGAGGATCCCTTTGTGGTGCCGCTCTGGAGGAGCCATTTCTTGCTTTGTGCTTGGCAAAGCTCTTGGCTTTTGTCCTGCTGGTTGCGTCCGTGGTGTCACTACGCTGGAGTAGCGTGTCTTCGTGCTGACCCGGAGTGTGGCTTTGTGCTGCCCAGCAAAGCAGTGGTTAGCAGGGAGCGCCGGAGGAGCAGTTTGTTTGATGCCCAGCTCTTCTTGGAGCCCCTTTGCTGCATCGGAGGAGCCATTGGTGGTGCCACGCTGGTGAGCCGTTGATGGTGCAGCATTTGTGGAGCCCCTGAGCGCTCGGCCGCAGAGGATCCCTTTGTGGTGCCGCTCTGGAGGAGCCATTTCTTGCTGTGTGCTTGGCAAAGCTCTTGGCGTTTGCCGTCCTGGAGGCATCCTGGTATCACCACGCTGGAGGAGCGTGTGCTGGCACCTCTCCAGAGGATGGCTTTGTACCGCCCCAGCAGAGCAGTGGTACCAGGGAGCACCGGAGGAGCAGTTTGTTTGATGCCCAGCTCTTCTTGGAGCCCCTTTGCTGCATCGGAGGAGCCGTTGGTGGTGCCACGCTGGTGAGCCGTTGATGGTGCAGCATTTGAGGAGCCCCTGAGCGCTCGGCCACAGAGGATCCTTTTGTGGTGCCGCTCTGGAGTAGCCTTTTCTTGCTTTGTGCTTGGCAAAGCTCTTGGCGTTTGCCATCCTGGATGCGTCTTTGGTGTCCACCACGCCGGAGGATCGTGTCTTGGCGCCAGCTTAGAGGTGGCTTTGTGCCACCCCAGCAGAGCAGTGTTTACCAAGGAGCACCGGAGGAGCAGTTTGTTGGTGCCCAGCTCTTCTTGGAGCCCCTTTGCTGCATCGGAGGAGCCGTTGGTGGTGCCACGCTGGTGAGCCATTGATGGTGCAGCATTTGAGGATCCCCTGAGCGCTCGGCCGCAGAGGATCCCTTTGTGGTGCCGCTCTGGAGGAGCCATTTCTTGCTTTGTGCTTGGCAAAGCTCTTGGCTTTTGTCCTGCTGGATGCGTCCGTGGTGTCACCACGCTGGAGTAGCGTGTCTTCGTGCTGACCCGGAGTGTGGCTTTGTGCTGCCCCAGTAGAGCAGTGGTTAGCAGGGAGCGCCGGAGGAGCAGTTTGTTTGATGCCCAGCTCTTCTTGGAGCCCCTTTGCTGCATCGGAGGAGCCGTTGGCGGTGCCACGCTGGTGAGCCTTTGATGGTGCAGCATTTGAGGAGCCCCTGAGCGCTCGGCCACAGAGGATCCCTTTGTGGTGCCGCTCTGGAGGAGCCATTTCTTGCTTTGTGCTTGGCAAAGCTCTTGGCGTTTTTGTCCTGCTGGATGCATCCTTGGTGTCCACCGCGCCGGAGGATCGTGTCTTGGCGCTAGCTTAGAGGTGGCTTTGTGCCGCCCCAGCAGAGCAGTGTTTACCAAGGAGTACCGGAGGAGCAGTTTGTTCGTGCCCAGCTCTTCTTGGAGCCCCTTTGCTGCATCAGAGGAGCCGTTGGTGGTGCCACGCTGGTGAGCCGTTGATGGTGCAGCATTTGAGGAGCCCCTGAGCGCTCGGCCGCAGAGGATCCCTTTGTGGTGCCGCTCTGGAGGAGCCATTTCTTGCTGTGTGCTTGGCAAAGCTCTTGGCGTTTGCCGTCCTGGAGGCATCCTGGTACCACCACGCTGGAGGAGCGTGTGCTGGCACCTCTCCAGAGGATGGCTTTGTACCGCCCCAGCAGAGCAGTGGTACCAGGGAGCACCGGAGGAGCAGTTTGTTTGATGCCCAGCTCTTCTTGGAGCCCCTTTGCTGCATCGGAGGAGCCGTTGGTGGTGCCACGCTGGTGAGCCGTTGATGGTGCAGCATTTGAGGAGCCCCTGAGCGCTCGGCCACAGAGGATCCCTTTGTGGTGCCGCTCTGGAGTAGCCTTTTCTTGCTTTGTGCTTGGCAAAGCTCTTGGCGTTTGCCATCCTGGATGCGTCTTTGGTGTCCACCACGCCGGAGGATCGTGTCTTGGCGCCAGCTTAGAGGTGGCTTTGTGCCACCCCAGCAGAGCAGTGTTTACCAAGGAGCACCGGAGGAGCAGTTTGTTGGTGCCCAGCTCTTCTTGGAGCCCCTTTGCTGCATCGGAGGAGCCGTTGGTGGTGCCACAGTGGTGAGCCATTTATGGTGCAGCATTTGAGGAGCCCCTGAGCGCTCGGCCACAGAGGATCCCTTTGTGGTGCCGCTCTGGAGGAGCCATTTCTTGCTGTGTGCTTGGCAAAGCTCTTGGCGTTTGCCGTCCTGGAGGCATCCTGGTATCACCACGCTGGAGGAGCGTGTGCTGGCACCTCTCCAGAGGATGGCTTTGTACCGCCCCAGCAGAGCAGTGGTACCAGGGAGCACCGGAGGAGCAGTTTGTTTGATGCCCAGCTCTTCTTGGAGCCCCTTTGCTGCATCGGAGGAGCCGTTGGTGGTGCCACGCTGGTGAGCCGTTGATGGTGCAGCATTTGAGGAGCCCCTGAGCGCTCGGCCGCAGAGGATCCCTTTGTGGTGCCGCTCTGGAGGAGCCATTTCTTGCTTTGTGCTTGGCAAAGCTCTTGGCTTTTGTCCTGCTGGATGCGTCCGTGGTGTCACCACGCTGGAGTAGCGTGTCTTCGTGCTGACCCGGAGTGTGGCTTTGTGCTGCCCCAGTAGAGCAGTGGTTAGCAGGGAGCGCCGGAGGAGCAGTTTGTTTGATGCCCAGCTCTTCTTGGAGCCCCTTTGCTGCATCGGAGGAGCCGTTGGTGGTGCCACGCTGGTGAGCCGTTGATGGTGCAGCATTTGAGGAGCCCCTGAGCGCTCGGCCACAGAGGATCCTTTTGTGGTGCCGCTCTGGAGTAGCCTTTTCTTGCTTTGTGCTTGGCAAAGCTCTTGGCGTTTGCCATCCTGGATGCGTCTTTGGTGTCCACCACGCCGGAGGATCGTGTCTTGGCGCCAGCTTAGAGGTGGCTTTGTGCCACCCCAGCAGAGCAGTGTTTACCAAGGAGCACCGGAGGAGCAGTTTGTTGGTGCCCAGCTCTTCTTGGAGCCCCTTTGCTGCATCGGAGGAGCCGTTGGTGGTGCCACAGTGGTGAGCCATTTATGGTGCAGCATTTGAGGAGCCCCTGAGCGCTCGGCCACAGAGGATCCTTTTGTGGTGCCGCTCTGGAGTAGCCTTTTCTTGCTTTGTGCTTGGCAAAGCTCTTGGCATTTGCCATCCTGGATGCGTCTTTGGTGTCCACCACGCCGGAGGATCGTGTCTTGGCGCCAGCTTAGAGGTGGCTTTGTGCCACCCCAGCAGAGCAGTGTTTACCAAGGAGCACCGGAGGAGCAGTTTGTTGGTGCCCAGCTCTTCTGGGAGCCCCTTTGCTGCATCGGAGGAGCCGTTGGTGGTGCCACAGTGGTGAGCCATTTATGGTGCAGCATTTGAGGAGCCCCTGAGCGCTCGGCCACAGAGGATCCCTTTGTGGTGCCGCTCTGGAGGAGCCATTTCTTGCTTTGTGCTTGGCAAAGCTCTTGGCGTTTGCCGTCCTGGAGGCATCCTGGTATCACCACGCTGGAGGAGCGTGTGCTGGCACCTCTCCAGAGGATGGCTTTGTACCGCCCCAGCAGAGCAGTGGTACCAGGGAGCACCGGAGGAGCAGTTTGTTTGATGCCCAGCTCTTCTTGGAGCCCCTTTGCTGCATCGGAGGAGCCGTTGGTGGTGCCACGCTGGTGAGCCGTTGATGGTGCAGCATTTGAGGAGCCCCTGAGCGCTCGGCCGCAGAGGATCCCTTTGTGGTGCCGCTCTGGAGGAGCCATTTCTTGCTGTGTGCTTGGCAAAGCTCTTGGCGTTTGCCGTCCTGGAGGCATCCTGGTACCACCACGCTGGAGGAGCGTGTGCTGGCACCTCTCCAGAGGATGGCTTTGTACCGCCCCAGCAGAGCAGTGGTACCAGGGAGCACCGGAGGAGCAGTTTGTTTGATGCCCAGCTCTTCTTGGAGCCCCTTTGCTGCATCGGAGGAGCCGTTGGTGGTGCCACGCTGGTGAGCCGTTGATGGTGCAGCATTTGAGGAGCCCCTGAGCGCTCGGCCACAGAGGATCCTTTTGTTGTGCCGCTCTGGAGTAGCCTTTTCTTGCTTTGTGCTTGGCAAAGCTCTTGGCGTTTGCCATCCTGGATGCGTCTTTGGTGTCCACCACGCCGGAGGATCGTGTCTTGGCGCCAGCTTAGAGGTGGCTTTGTGCCACCCCAGCAGAGCAGTGTTTACCAAGGAGTACCGGAGGAGCAGTTTGTTGGTGCCCAGCTCTTCTTGGAGCCCCTTTGCTGCATCGGAGGAGCCGTTGGTGGTGCCACGCTGGTGAGCCGTTGATGGTGCAGCATTTGAGGAGCCCCTGAGCGCTCGTCCACAGAGGATCCCTTTGTGGTGCCGCTCTGGAGGAGCCATTTCTTGCTTTGTGCTTGGCAAAGCTCTTGGCGTTTTTGTCCTGCTGGATGCATCCTTGGTGTCCACCGCGCCGGAGGATCGTGTCTTGGCGCCAGCTTCGAGGTTGCTTTGTGCCACCCCAGCAGAGCAGTGTTTACCAAGGAGTACCGGAGGAGCAGTTTGTTGGTGCCCAGCTCTTCTTGGAGCCCCTTTGCTGCATCGGAGGAGCCATTGGTGGTGTCACGGTGGTGAGCCGTTGATGGTGCAGCATTTGAGGAGCCCCTGAGCGCTCGGCCGCAGAGGATCCCTTTGTGGTGCCGCTCTGGAGGAGCCATTTCTTGCTTTGTGCTTGGCAAAGCTCTTGGCGTTTGCCGTCCTGGAGGCATCCTGGTATCACCACACTGGAGGAGCGTGTGCTGGCACCTCTCCAGAGTATGGCTTTGTACCGCCCCAGCAGAGCAGTGGTTAGCAGGGAGCGCCGGAGGAGCAGTTTGTTTGATGCCCAGCTCTTCTTGGAGCCCCTTTGCTGCATCGGAGGAGCCGTTGGTGGTGCCACGCTGGTGAGCCGTTGATGGTGCAGCATTTGAGGAGCCCCTGAGCGGTCGGCCGCAGAGGATCCCTTTGTGGTGCCGCTCTGGAGGAGCCATTTCTTGCTGTGTGCTTGGCAAAGCTCTTGGCGTTTGCCGTCCTGGATGCATCCTGGTATCACCACGCTGGAGGAGCGTGTGCTGACACCTCTCCAGAGGATGGCTTTGTACCGCCCCAGCAGAGCAGTGGTACCAGGGAGCACGGGAGGAGCAGTTTGTTTGATGCCCAGCTCTTCTTGGAGCCCCTTTGCTGCATCGGAGGAGCCATTGGTGGTGCCACGCTGGTGAGCCGTTGATGGTGCAGCATTTGAGGAGCCCCTGAGCGCTCGGCCGCAGAGGATCCCTTTGTGGTGCCGCTCTGGAGGAGCCATTTCTTGCTTTGTGCTTGGCAAAGCTCTTGGCGTTTGCCGTCCTGGAGGCTTCCTGGTATCACCACACTGGAGGAGCGTGTGCTGGCACCTCTCCAGAGGATGGCTTTGTACCGCCCCAGCAGAGCAGTGGTTAGCAGGGAGCGCCGGAGGAGCAGTTTGTTTGATGCCCAGCTCTTCTTGGAGCCCCTTTGCTGCATCGGAGGAGCCGTTGGTGGTGCCACGCTGGTGAGCCGTTGATGGTGCAGCATTTGAGGAGCCCCTGAGCGCTCGGCCGCAGAGGATCCCTTTGTGGTGCCGCTCTGGAGGAGCCATTTCTTGCTTTGTGCTTGGCAAAGCTCTTGGCGTTTGCCGTCCTGGAGGCGTGTTTGGTGTCCACCACGCCGGAGGATCGTGTCTTGGCGCCAGCTTCGAGGTTGCTTTGTGCCACCCCAGCAGAGCAGTGTTTACCAAGGAGTACCGGAGGAGCAGTTTGTTGGTGCCCAGCTCTTCTTGGAGCCCCTTTGCTGCATCGGAGGAGCCGTTGGTGGTGCCACGCTGGTGAGCCCTTGATGGTGCAGCATTTGAGGAGCCCCTGAGCGCTCGGCCGCAGAGGATCCCTTTGTGGTGCCGCTCTGGAGGAGCCATTTCTTCCTTTGTGCTTGGCAAAGCTCTTGGCCTTTGCCGTCCTGGAGGCGTGTTTGGTGTCCACCACGCCGGAGGATCGTGTCTTGGCGCCAGCTTAGAGGTTGCTTTGTGCCACCCCAGCAGAGCAGTGTTTACCAAGGAGTACCGGAGGAGCAGTTTGTTGGTGCCCAGCTCTTCTTGGAGCCCCTTTGCTGCATCAGAGGAGCCGTTGGTGGTGCCACGCTGGTGAGCCATTGATGGTGCAGCATTTGAGGAGCCCCTGAGCGCTCGGCCGCAGAGGATCCCTTTGTGGTGCCGCTCTGGAGGAGCCATTTCTTGCTTTGTGCTTGGCAAAGCTCTTGGCTTTTGTCCTGCTGGTTGCGTCCGTGGTGTCACCACGCTGGAGTAGCGTGTCTTCGTGCTGACCCGCAGTGTGGCTTTGTGCTGCCCAGCAGAGCAGTGGTTAGCAGGGAGCGCCGGAGGAGCAGTTTGTTTGATGCCCAGCTCTTCTTGGAGCCCCTTTGCTGCATCGGAGGAGCCATTGGTGGTGCCACGCTGGTGAACCGTTGATGGTGCAGCATTTGTGGAGCCCCTGAGCGCTCGGCCGCAGAGGATCCCTTTGTGGTGCCGCTCTGGAGGAGCCATTTCTTGCTGTGTGCTTGGCAAAGCTCTTGGCGTTTGCCGTCCTGGAGGCATCCTGGTATCACCACGCTGGAGGAGCGTGTGCTGGCACCTCTCCAGAGGATGGCTTTGTACCGACCCAGCAGAGCAGTGGTACCAGGGAGCACCGGAGGAGCAGTTTGTTTGATGCCCAGCTCTTCTTGGAGCCCCTTTGCTGCATCGGAGGAGCCGTTGGTGGTGCCACGCTGGTGAGCCGTTGATGGTGCAGCATTTGAGGAGCCCCTGAGCGCTCGGCCGCAGAGGATCCCTTTGTGGTGCCGCTCTGGAGGAGCCATTTCTTGCTGTGTGCTTGGCAAAGCTCTTGGCGTTTGCCGTCCTGGATGCATCCTTGGTGTCCACCGCGCCGGAGGATCGTGTCTTGGCGCCAGCTTCGAGGTTGCTTTGTGCCACCCCAGCAGAGCAGTGTTTACCAAGGAGTACCGGAGGAGCAGTTTGTTGGTGCCCAGCTCTTCTTGGAGCCCCTTTGCTGCATCGGAGGAGCCGTTGGTGGTGCCACGCTGGTGAGCCATTGATGGTGCAGCATTTGAGGAGCCCCTGAGCGCTCGGCCGCAGAGGATCCCTTTGTGGTGCCGCTCTGGAGGAGCCATTTCTTGCTTTGTGCTTGGCAAAGCTCTTGGCTTTTGTCCTGCTGGATGCGTCCGTGGTGTCACCACGCTGGAGTAGCGTGTCTTCATGCTGACCCGGAGTGTGGCTTTGTGCTGCCCCAGCAGAGCAGTGGTTAGCAGGGAGCGCCGGAGGAGCAGTTTGTTTGATGCCCAGCTCTTCTTGGAGCCCCTTTGCTGCATCGGAGGAGCCGTTGGTGGTGCCACGGTGGTGAGCCGTTGATGGTGCAGCATTTGAGGAGCCCCTGAGCGCTCGGCCACAGAGGATCCCTTTGTGGTGCCGCTCTGGAGGAGCCATTTCTTGCTTTGTGCTTGGCAAAGCTCTTGGCGTTTTTGTCCTGCTGGATGCATCCTTGGTGTCCACCGCGCCGGAGGATCGTGTCTTGGCGCCAGCTTCGAGGTTGCTTTGTGCCACCCCAGCAGAGCAGTGTTTACCAAGGAGTACCGGAGGAGCAGTTTGTTGGTGCCCAGCTCTTCTTGGAGCCCCTTTGCTGCATCGGAGGAGCCGTTGGTGGTGCCACGCTGGTGAGCCGTTGATGGTGCAGCATTTGAGGAGCCCCTGAGCGCTCGGCCGCAGAGGATCCCTTTGTGGTGCCGCTCTGGAGGAGCCATTTCTTGCTTTGTGCTTGGCAAAGCTCTTGGCTTTTGTCCTGCTGGATGCGTCCGTGGTGTCACCACGCTGGAGTAGCGTGTCTTCGTGCTGACCCGGAGTGTGGCTTTTTGCTGCCCAGCAGAGCAGTGGTACCAGGGAGCACCGGAGGAGCAGTTTGTTTGATGCCCAGCTCTTCTTGGAGCCCCTTTGCTGCATCGGAGGAGCCGTTGGTGGTGCCACGCTGGTGAGCCGTTGATGGTGCAGCATTTGAGGAGCCCCTGAGCGCTCGGCCGCAGAGGATCCCTTTGTGGTGCCGCTCTGGAGGAGCCATTTCTTGCTGTGTGCTTGGCAAAGCTCTTGGCGTTTGCTGTCCTGGATGCATCCTGGTATCACCACGCTGGAGGAGCGTGTGCTGGCACCTCTCCAGAGGATGGCTTTGTACCACCCCAGCAGAGCAGTGGTTAGCAGGGAGCGCCGGAGGAGCAGTTTGTTTGATGCCCAGCTCTTCTTGGAGCCCCTTTGCTGCATCAGAGGAGCCGTTGGTGGTGCCACGCTGGTGAGCCGTTGATGGTGCAGCATTTGAGGAGCCCCTGAGCGCTCGGCCGCAGAGGATCCCTTTGTGGTGCCGCTCTGGAGGAGCCATTTCTTGCTGTGTGCTTGGCAAAGCTCTTGGCGTTTGCCGTCCTGGATGCATCCTGGTATCACCACGCTGGAGGAGCGTGTGCTGGCACCTCTCCAGAGGATGGCTTTGTACCACCCCAGCAGAGCAGTGGTTACCAGGGAGCGCCGGAGGAGCAGTTTGTTTGATGCCCAGCTCTTCTTGGAGCCCCTTTGCTGCATCAGAGGAGCCGTTGGTGGTGCCACGCTGGTGAGCCGTTGATGGTGCAGCATTTGAGGAGCCCCTGAGCGCTCGGCCGCAGAGGATCCCTTTGTGGTGCCGCTCTGGAGGAGCCATTTCTTGCTGTGTGCTTGGCAAAGCTCTTGGCGTTTTTGTCCTGCTGGATGCATCCTTGGTGTCCACCGCGCCGGAGGATCGTGTCTTGGCGCCAGCTTCGAGGTTGCTTTGTGCCACCCCAGCAGAGCAGTGTTTACCAAGGAGTACCGGAGGAGCAGTTTGTTGGTGCCCAGCTCTTCTTGGAGCCCCTTTGCTGCATCGGAGGAGCCGTTGGTGGTGCCACGCTGGTGAGCCGTTGATGGTGCAGCATTTGAGGAGCCCCTGAGCGCTTGGCCGCAGAGGATCCCTTTGTGGTGCTGCTCTGGAGGAGCCATTTCTTGCTTTGTGCTTGGCAAAGCTCTTGGCGTTTGCCGTCCTGGAGGCATCCTGGTATCACCACGCTGGAGGAGCGTGTGCTGGCACCTCTCCAGAGGATGGCTTTGTACCGCCCCAGCAGAGCAGTGGTACCAGGGAGCACCGGAGGAGCAGTTTGTTTGATGCCCAGCTCTTCTTGGAGCCCCTTTGCTGCATCGGAGGAGCCGTTGGTGGTGCCACGGTGGTGAGCCATTGATGGTGCAGCATTTGAGGAGCCCCTGAGCGCTCGGCCACAGAGGATCCCTTTGTGGTGCCGCTCTGGAGGAGCCATTTCTTGCTTTGTGCTTGGCAAAGCTCTTGGCGTTTTTGTCCTGCTGGATGCATCCTTGGTGTCCACCGCGCCGGAGGATCGTGTCTTGGCGCCAGCTTAGAGGTGGCTTTGTGCCGCCCCAGCAGAGCAGTGTTTACCAAGGAGTACCGGAGGAGCAGTTTGTTGGTGCCCAGCTCTTCTTGGAGCCCCTTTGCTGCATCAGAGGAGCCGTTGGTGGTGCCACACTGGTGAGCCGTTGATGGTGCAGCATTTGAGGAGCCCCTGATCGCTCGGCCGCAGAGAATCCCTTTGTGGTGCCGCTCTGGAGGAGCCATTTCTTGCTTTGTGCTTGGCAAAGCTCTTGGCTTTTGTCCTGCTGGATGCGTCCGTGGTGTCACCACGCTGGAGTAGCGTGTCTTCGTGCTGACCCGGAGTGTGGCTTTGTGCTGCCCCAGCAGAGCAGTGGTTAGCAGGGAGCGCCGGAGGAGCAGTTTGTTTGATGCCCAGCTCTTCTTGGAGCCCCTTTGCTGCATCAGAGGAGCCGTTGGTGGTGCCACGCTGGTGAGCCGTTGATGGTGCAGCATTTGAGGAGCCCCTGAGCGCTCGGCCGCAGAGGATCCCTTTGTGGTGCCGCTCTGGAGGAGCCATTTCTTGCTGTGTGCTTGGCAAAGCTCTTGGCGTTTTTGTCCTGCTGGATGCATCCTTGGTGTCCACCGCGCCGGAGGATCGTGTCTTGGCGCCAGCTTCGAGGTTGCTTTGTGCCACCCCAGCAGAGCAGTGTTTACCAAGGAGTACCGGAGGAGCAGTTTGTTCGTGCCCAGCTCTTCTTGGAGCCCCTTTGCTGCATCGGAGGAGCCGTTGGTGGTGCCACGCTGGTGAGCCGTTGATGGTGCAGCATTTGACGAGCCCCTGAGCGCTCGGCCACAGAGGATCCCTTTGTGGTGCCGCTCTGGAGGAGCCATTTCTTGCTGTGTGCTTGGCAAAGCTCTTGGCGTTTGCCGTCCTGGATGCATCCTTGGTGTCCACCGCGCCGGAGGATCGTGTCTTGGCGCCAGCTTCGAGGTTGCTTTGTGCCACCCCAGCAGAACAGTGTTTACCAAGGAGTACCGGAGGAGCAGTTTGTTGGTGCCCAGCTCTTCTTGGAGCCCCTTTGCTGCATCGGAGGAGCCGTTGGTGGTGCCACGCTGGTGAGCCGTTGATGGTGCAGCATTTGAGGAGCCCCTGAGCGCTCGGCCGCAGAGGATCCCTTTGTGGTGCCGCTCTGGAGGAGCCATTTCTTGCTGTGTGCTTGGCAAAGCTCTTGGCGTTTTTGTCCTGCTGGATGCATCCTTGGTGTCCACCGTGCCGGAGGATCGTGTCTTGGCGCCAGCTTCGAGGTTGCTTTGTGCCACCCCAGCAGAGCAGTGTTTACCAAGGAGTACCGGAGGAGCAGTTTGTTGGTGCCCAGCTCTTCTTGGAGCCCCTTTGCTGCATCGGAGGAGCCGTTGGTGGTGCCACGCTGGTGAGCCCTTGATGGTGCAGCATTTGAGGAGCCCCTGAGCACTCGGCCGCAGAGGATCCCTTTGTGGTGCCGCTCTGGAGGAGCCATTTCTTGCTTTGTGCTTGGCAAAGCTCTTGGCTTTTGTCCTGCTGGTTGCGTCCGTGGTGTCACCACGCTGGAGTAGCGTGTCTTCGTGCTGACCCAGAGTGTGGCTTTGTGCTGCCCAGCAGAGCAGTGGTTAGCAGGGAGCGCCGGAGGAGCAGTTTGTTTGATGCCCAGCTCTTCTTGGAGCCCCTTTGCTGCATCGGAGGAGCCATTGGTGGTGCCACGCTGGTGAGCCGTTGATGGTGCAGCATTTGTGGAGCCCCTGAGCGCTCGGCCGCAGAGGATCCCTTTGTGGTGCCGCTCTGGAGGAGCCATTTCTTGCTGTGTGCTTGGCAAAGCTCTTGGCGTTTGCCGTCCTGGAGGCATCCTGGTATCACCACGCTGGAGGAGCGTGTGCTGGCACCTCTCCAGAGTATGGCTTTGTACCGCCCCAGCAGAGCAGTGGTACCAGGGAGCACCGGAGGAGCAGTTTGTTTGATGCCCAGCTCTTCTTGGAGCCCCTTTGCTGCATCGGAGGAGCCGTTGGTGGTGCCACGCTGGTGAGCCGTTGATGGTGCAGCATTTGAGGAGCCCCTGAGCGCTCGGCCACAGAGGATCCTTTTGTGGTGCCGCTCTGGAGTAGCCTTTTCTTGCTTTGTGCTTGGCAAAGCTCTTGGCGTTTGCCATCCTGGATGCGTCTTTGGTGTCCACCACGCCGGAGGATCGTGTCTTGGCGCCAGCTTAGAGGTGGCTTTGTGCCACCCCAGCAGAGCAGTGTTTACCAAGGAGCACCGGAGGAGCAGTTTGTTGGTGCCCAGCTCTTCTTGGAGCCCCTTTGCTGCATCGGAGGAGCCGTTGGTGGTGCCACAGTGGTGAGCCATTTATGGTGCAGCATTTGAGGAGCCCCTGAGCGCTCGGCCACAGAGGATCCCTTTGTGGTGCCGCTCTGGAGGAGCCATTTCTTGCTGTGTGCTTGGCAAAGCTCTTGGCGTTTGCCGTCCTGGAGGCATCCTGGTATCACCACGCTGGAGGAGCGTGTGCTGGCACCTCTCCAGAGGATGGCTTTGTACCGCCCCAGCAGAGCAGTGGTACCAGGGAGCACCGGAGGAGCAGTTTGTTTGATGCCCAGCTCTTCTTGGAGCCCCTTTGCTGCATCGGAGGAGCCGTTGGTGGTGCCACGGTGGTGAGCCGTTGGTGGTGCAGCATTTGAGGAGCCCCTGAGCGCTCGGCCGCAGAGGATCCCTTTGTGGTGCCGCTCTGGAGGAGCCATTTCTTGCTTTGTGCTTGGCAAAGCTCTTGGCGTTTTTGTCCTGCTGGATGCATCCTTGGTGTCCACCGCGCCGGAGGATCGTGTCTTGGCGCCAGCTTAGAGGTGGCTTTGTGCCGCCCCAGCAGAGCAGTGTTTACCAAGGAGTACCGGAGGAGCAGTTTGTTCGTGCCCAGCTCTTCTTGGAGCCCCTTTGCTGCATCGGAGGAGCCGTTGGTGGTGCCACGCTGGTGAGCCGTTGATGGTGCAGCATTTGAGGAGCCCCTGAGCGCTCGGCCACAGAGGATCCCTTTGTGGTGCCGCTCTGGAGGAGCCATTTCTTGCTGTGTGCTTGGCAAAGCTCTTGGCGTTTGCCATCCTGGAGGCATCCTGGTATCACCACGCTGGAGGAGCGTGTCCTGGCACCTCTCCAGAGTATGGCTTTGTACCGCCCCAGCAGAGCAGTGGTACCAGGGAGCACCGGAGGAGCAGTTTGTTTGATGCCCAGCTCTTCTTGGAGCCCCTTTGCTGCATCGGAGGAGCCGTTGGTGGTGCCACGCTGGTGAGCCATTGATGGTGCAGCATTTGAGGAGCCCCTGAGCGCTCGGCCGCAGAGGATCCCTTTGTGGTGCCGCTCTGGAGGAGCCATTTCTTGCTTTGTGCTTGGCAAAGCTCTTGGCTTTTGTCCTGCTGGATGCGTCCGTGGTGTCACCACGCTGGAGTAGCGTGTCTTCGTGCTGACCCGGAGTGTGGCTTTGTGCTGCCCCAGCAGAGCAGTGGTTAGCAGGGAGCGCCGGAGGAGCAGTTTGTTTGATGCCCAGCTCTTCTTGGAGCCCCTTTGCTGCATCAGAGGAGCCGTTGGTGGTGCCACGGTGGTGAGCCGTTGATGGTGCAGCATTTGAGGAGCCCCTGAGCGCTCGTCCACAGAGGATCCCTTTGTGGTGCCGCTCTGGAGGAGCCATTTCTTGCTTTGTGCTTGGCAAAGCTCTTGGCGTTTTTGTCCTGCTGGATGCATCCTTGGTGTCCACCGCGCCGGAGGATCGTGTCTTGGCGCCAGCTTCGAGGTTGCTTTGTGCCACCCCAGCAGAGCAGTGTTTACCAAGGAGTACCGGAGGAGCAGTTTGTTCGTGCCCAGCTCTTCTTGGAGCCCCTTTGCTGCATCGGAGGAGCCGTTGGTGGTGCCACGCTGGTGAGCCGTTGATGGTGCAGCATTTGACGAGCCCCTGAGCGCTCGGCCACAGAGGATCCCTTTGTGGTGCCGCTCTGGAGGAGCCATTTCTTGCTGTGTGCTTGGCAAAGCTCTTGGCGTTTGCCGTCCTGGATGCATCCTTGGTGTGCACCGCGCCGGAGGATCGTGTCTTGGCGCCAGCTTCGAGGTTGCTTTGTGCCACCCCAGCAGAACAGTGTTTACCAAGGAGTACCGGAGGAGCAGTTTGTTGGTGCCCAGCTCTTCTTGGAGCCCCTTTGCTGCATCGGAGGAGCCGTTGGTGGTGCCACGCTGGTGAGCCGTTGATGGTGCAGCATTTGAGGAGCCCCTGAGCGCTCGGCCGCAGAGGATCCCTTTGTGGTGCCGCTCTGGAGGAGCCATTTCTTGCTGTGTGCTTGGCAAAGCTCTTGGCGTTTTTGTCCTGCTGGATGCATCCTTGGTGTCCACCGCGCCGGAGGATCGTGTCTTGGCGCCAGCTTCGAGGTTGCTTTGTGCCACCCCAGCAGAGCAGTGTTTACCAAGGAGTACCGGAGGAGCAGTTTGTTCGTGCCCAGCTCTTCTTGGAGCCCCTTTGCTGCATCGGAGGAGCCATTGGTGGTGCCACGCTGGTGAGCCGTTGATGGTGCAGCATTTGTGGAGCCCCTGAGCGCTCGGCCGCAGAGGATCCCTTTGTGGTGCCGCTCTGGAGGAGCCATTTCTTGCTGTGTGCTTGGCAAAGCTCTTGGCGTTTGCCGTCCTGGAGGCATCCTGGTATCACCACGCTGGAGGAGCGTGTGCTGGCACCTCTCCAGAGGATGGCTTTGTACCGCCCCAGCAGAGCAGTGGTACCAGGGAGCACCGGAGGAGCAGTTTGTTTGATGCCCAGCTCTTCTTGGAGCCCCTTTGCTGCATCGGAGGAGCCGTTGGTGGTGCCACGCTGGTGAGCCGTTGATGGTGCAGCATTTGAGGAGCCCCTGAGCGCTCGGCCACAGAGGATCCTTTTGTGGTGCCGCTCTGGAGTAGCCTTTTCTTGCTTTGTGCTTGGCAAAGCTCTTGGCGTTTGCCATCCTGGATGCGTCTTTGGTGTCCACCACGCCAGAGGATCGTGTCTTGGCGCCAGCTTAGAGGTGGCTTTGTGCCACCCCAGCAGAGCAGTGTTTACCAAGGAGCACCGGAGGAGCAGTTTGTTGGTGCCCAGCTCTTCTTGGAGCCCCTTTGCTGCATCGGAGGAGCCGTTGGTGGTGCCACAGTGGTGAGCCATTTATGGTGCAGCATTTGAGGAGCCCCTGAGCGCTCGTCCACAGAGGATCCCTTTGTGGTGCCTGCTCTGGAGGAGCCATTTCTTGCTGTGTGCTTGGCAAAGCTCTTGGCGTTTGCCGTCCTGGAGGCATCCTGGTATCACCACGCTGGAGGAGCGTGTGCTGGCACCTCTCCAGAGGATGGCTTTGTACCGCCCCAGCAGAGCAGTGGTACCAGGGAGCACGGGAGGAGCAGTTTGTTTGATGCCCAGCTCTTCTTGGAGCCCCTTTGCTGCATCGGAGGAGCCGTTGGTGGTGCCACGCTGGTGAGCCGTTGGTGGTGCAGCATTTGAGGAGCCCCTGAGCGCTCGGCCGCAGAGGATCCCTTTGTGGTGCCGCTCTGGAGGAGCCATTTCTTGCTTTGTGCTTGGCAAAGCTCTTGGCGTTTTTGTCCTGCTGGATGCATCCTTGGTGTCCACCGCGCCGGAGGATCGTGTCTTGGCGCCAGCTTAGAGGTGGCTTTGTGCCGCCCCAGCAGAGCAGTGTTTACCAAGGAGTACCGGAGGAGCAGTTTGTTCGTGCCCAGCTCTTCTTGGAGCCCCTTTGCTGCATCGGAGGAGCCGTTGGTGGTGCCACGCTGGTGAGCCGTTGATGGTGCAGCATTTGAGGAGCCCCTGAGCGCTCGGCCACAGAGGATCCCTTTGTGGTGCCGCTCTGGAGGAGCCATTTCTTGCTGTGTGCTTGGCAAAGCTCTTGGCGTTTGCCATCCTGGAGGCATCCTGGTATCACCACGCTGGAGGAGCGTGTGCTGGCACCTCTCCAGAGTATGGCTTTGTACCGCCCCAGCAGAGCAGTGGTACCAGGGAGCACCGGAGGAGCAGTTTGTTTGATGCCCAGCTCTTCTTGGAGCCCCTTTGCTGCATCGGAGGAGCCGTTGGTGGTGCCACGCTGGTGAGCCGTTGATGGTGCAGCATTTGAGGAGCCCCTGAGCGCTCGGCCGCAGAGGATCCCTTTGTGGTGCCGCTCTGGAGGAGCCATTTCTTGCTTTGTGCTTGGCAAAGCTCTTGGCTTTTGTCCTGCTGGATGCGTCCGTGGTGTCACCACGCTGGAGTAGCGTGTCTTCGTGCTGACCCGGAGTGTGGCTTTGTGCTGCCCCAGCAGAGCAGTGGTTAGCAGGGAGCGCCGGAGGAGCAGTTTGTTTGATGCCCAGCTCTTCTTGGAGCCCCTTTGCTGCATCGGAGGAGCCGTTGGTGGTGCCACGCTGGTGAGCCGTTGATGGTGCAGCATTTGAGGAGCCCCTGAGCGCTCGGCCGCAGAGGATCCCTTTGTGGTGCCGCTCTGGAGGAGCCATTTCTTGCTTTGTGCTTGGCAAAGCTCTTGGCTTTTGTCCTGCTGGATGCGTCCGTGGTGTCACCACGCTGGAGTAGCGTGTCTTCGTGCTGACCCGGAGTGTGGCTTTTTGCTGCCCAGCAGAGCAGTGGTACCAGGGAGCACCGGAGGAGCAGTTTGTTTGATGCCCAGCTCTTCTTGGAGCCCCTTTGCTGCATCGGAGGAGCCGTTGGTGGTGCCACGCTGGTGAGCCGTTGATGGTGCAGCATTTGAGGAGCCCCTGAGCGCTCGGCCGCAGAGGATCCCTTTGTGGTGCCGCTCTGGAGGAGCCATTTCTTGCTGTGTGCTTGGCAAAGCTCTTGGCGTTTGCCGTCCTGGATGCATCCTGGTATCACCACGCTGGAGGAGCGTGTGCTGGCACCTCTCCAGAGGATGGCTTTGTACCGCCCCAGCAGAGCAGTGGTACCAGGGAGCACGGGAGGAGCAGTTTGTTTGATGCCCAGCTCTTCTTGGAGCCCCTTTGCTGCATCAGAGGAGCCGTTGGTGGTGCCACGGTGGTGAGCCGTTGATGGTGCAGCATTTGAGGAGCCCCTGAGCGCTCGTCCACAGAGGATCCCTTTGTGGTGCCGCTCTGGAGGAGCCATTTCTTGCTTTGTGCTTGGCAAAGCTCTTGGCGTTTTTGTCCTGCTGGATGCATCCTTGGTGTCCACCGCGCCGGAGGATCGTGTCTTGGCGCCAGCTTCGAGGTTGCTTTGTGCCACCCCAGCAGAGCAGTGTTTACCAAGGAGTACCGGAGGAGCAGTTTGTTCGTGCCCAGCTCTTCTTGGAGCCCCTTTGCTGCATCGGAGGAGCCGTTGGTGGTGCCACGCTGGTGAGCCGTTGATGGTGCAGCATTTGAGGAGCCCCTGAGCGCTCGGCCACAGAGGATCCCTTTGTGGTGCCGCTCTGGAGGAGCCATTTCTTGCTGTGTGCTTGGCAAAGCTCTTGGCGTTTGCCGTCCTGGATGCATCCTTGGTGTGCACCGCGCCGGAGGATCGTGTCTTGGCGCCAGCTTCGAGGTTGCTTTGTGCCACCCCAGCAGAACAGTGTTTACCAAGGAGTACCGGAGGAGCAGTTTGTTGGTGCCCAGCTCTTCTTGGAGCCCCTTTGCTGCATCGGAGGAGCCGTTGGTGGTGCCACGCTGGTGAGCCGTTGATGGTGCAGCATTTGAGGAGCCCCTGAGCGCTCGGCCGCAGAGGATCCCTTTGTGGTGCCGCTCTGGAGGAGCCATTTCTTGCTGTGTGCTTGGCAAAGCTCTTGGCGTTTTTGTCCTGCTGGATGCATCCTTGGTGTCCACCGCGCCGGAGGATCGTGTCTTGGCGCCAGCTTCGAGGTTGCTTTGTGCCACCCCAGCAGAGCAGTGTTTACCAAGGAGTACCGGAGGAGCAGTTTGTTGGTGCCCAGCTCTTCTTGGAGCCCCTTTGCTGCATCGGAGGAGCCGTTGGTGGTGCCACGCTGGTGAGCCGTTGATGGTGCAGCATTTGTGGAGCCCCTGAGCGCTCGGCCGCAGAGGATCCCTTTGTGGTGCCGCTCTGGAGGAGCCATTTCTTGCTGTGTGCTTGGCAAAGCTCTTGGCGTTTGCCGTCCTGGAGGCATCCTGGTATCACCACGCTGGAGGAGCGTGTGCTGGCACCTCTCCAGAGGATGGCTTTGTACCGCCCCAGCAGAGCAGTGGTACCAGGGAGCACCGGAGGAGCAGTTTGTTTGATGCCCAGCTCTTCTTGGAGCCCCTTTGCTGCATCGGAGGAGCCGTTGGTGGTGCCACGCTGGTGAGCCGTTGATGGTGCAGCATTTGAGGAGCCCCTGAGCGCTCGGCCACAGAGGATCCTTTTGTGGTGCCGCTCTGGAGTAGCCTTTTCTTGCTTTGTGCTTGGCAAAGCTCTTGGCGTTTGCCATCCTGGATGCGTCTTTGGTGTCCACCACGCCAGAGGATCGTGTCTTGGCGCCAGCTTAGAGGTGGCTTTGTGCCACCCCAGCAGAGCAGTGTTTACCAAGGAGCACCGGAGGAGCAGTTTGTTGGTGCCCAGCTCTTCTTGGAGCCCCTTTGCTGCATCGGAGGAGCCGTTGGTGGTGCCACAGTGGTGAGCCATTTATGGTGCAGCATTTGAGGAGCCCCTGAGCGCTCGTCCACAGAGGATCCCTTTGTGGTGCTGCTCTGGAGGAGCCATTTCTTGCTGTGTGCTTGGCAAAGCTCTTGGCGTTTGCCGTCCTGGAGGCATCCTGGTATCACCACGCTGGAGGAGCGTGTGCTGGCACCTCTCCAGAGGATGGCTTTGTACCGCCCCAGCAGAGCAGTGGTACCAGGGAGCACCGGAGGAGCAGTTTGTTTGATGCCCAGCTCTTCTTGGAGCCCCTTTGCTGCATCGGAGGAGCCGTTGGTGGTGCCACGCTGGTGAGCCGTTGGTGGTGCAGCATTTGAGGAGCCCCTGAGCGCTCGGCCGCAGAGGATCCCTTTGTGGTGCCGCTCTGGAGGAGCCATTTCTTGCTTTGTGCTTGGCAAAGCTCTTGGCGTTTTTGTCCTGCTGGATGCATCCTTGGTGTCCACCGCGCCGGAGGATCGTGTCTTGGCGCCAGCTTAGAGGTGGCTTTGTGCCGCCCCAGCAGAGCAGTGTTTACCAAGGAGTACCGGAGGAGCAGTTTGTTCGTGCCCAGCTCTTCTTGGAGCCCCTTTGCTGCATCGGAGGAGCCGTTGGTGGTGCCACGCTGGTGAGCCGTTGATGGTGCAGCATTTGAGGAGCCCCTGAGCGCTCGGCCACAGAGGATCCCTTTGTGGTGCCGCTCTGGAGGAGCCATTTCTTGCTGTGTGCTTGGCAAAGCTCTTGGCGTTTGCCGTCCTGGAGGCATCCTGGTATCACCACGCTGGAGGAGCGTGTCCTGGCACCTCTCCAGAGTATGGCTTTGTACCGCCCCAGCAGAGCAGTGGTACCAGGGAGCACCGGAGGAGCAGTTTGTTTGATGCCCAGCTCTTCTTGGAGCCCCTTTGCTGCATCGGAGGAGCCGTTGGTGGTGCCACGCTGGTGAGCCGTTGATGGTGCAGCATTTGAGGAGCCCCTGAGCGCTCGGCCGCAGAGGATCCCTTTGTGGTGCCGCTCTGGAGGAGCCATTTCTTGCTTTGTGCTTGGCAAAGCTCTTGGCTTTTGTCCTGCTGGATGCGTCCGTGGTGTCACCACGCTGGAGTAGCGTGTCTTCGTGCTGACCCGGAGTGTGGCTTTTTGCTGCCCAGCAGAGCAGTGGTACCAGGGAGCACCGGAGGAGCAGTTTGTTTGATGCCCAGCTCTTCTTGGAGCCCCTTTGCTGCATCGGAGGAGCCGTTGGTGGTGCCACGCTGGTGAGCCGTTGATGGTGCAGCATTTGAGGAGCCCCTGAGCGCTCGGCCGCAGAGGATCCCTTTGTGGTGCCGCTCTGGAGGAGCCATTTCTTGCTGTGTGCTTGGCAAAGCTCTTGGCGTTTGCCGTCCTGGATGCATCCTGGTATCACCACGCTGGAGGAACGTGTGCTGGCACCTCTCCAGAGGATGGCTTTGTACCGCCCCAGCAGAGCAGTGGTACCAGGGAGCACGGGAGGAGCAGTTTGTTTGATGCCCAGCTCTTCTTGGAGCCCCTTTGCTGCATCGGAGGAGCCATTGGTGGTGCCACGCTGGTGAGCCGTTGATGGTGCAGCATTTGAGGAGCCCCTGAGCGCTCGGCCGCAGAGGATCCCTTTGTGGTGCCGCTCTGGAGGAGCCATTTCTTGCTTTGTGCTTGGCAAAGCTCTTGGCGTTTGCCGTCCTGGAGGCATCCTGGTATCACCACACTGGAGGAGCGTGTGCTGGCACCTCTCCAGAGGATGGCTTTGTACCGCCCCAGCAGAGCAGTGGTTAGCAGGGAGCGCCGGAGGAGCAGTTTGTTTGATGCCCAGCTCTTCTTGGAGCCCCTTTGCTGCATCGGAGGAGCCGTTGGTGGTGCCACGCTGGTGAGCCGTTGATGGTGCAGCATTTGAGGAGCCCCTGAGCGCTCGGCCGCAGAGGATCCCTTTGTGGTGCCGCTCTGGAGGAGCCATTTCTTGCTTTGTGCTTGGCAAAGCTCTTGGCTTTTGTCCTGCTGGATGCGTCCGTGGTGTCACCACGCTGGAGTAGCGTGTCTTCGTGCTGACCCGGAGTGTGGCTTTGTGCTGCCCCAGCAGAGCAGTGGTACCAGGGAGCACCGGAGGAGCAGTTTGTTTGATGCCCAGCTCTTCTTGGAGCCCCTTTGCTGCATCGGAGGAGCCGTTGGTGGTGCCACGCTGGTGAGCCGTTGATGGTGCAGCATTTGAGGAGCCCCTGAGCGCTCGGCCGCAGAGGATCCCTTTGTGGTGCCGCTCTGGAGGAGCCATTTCTTGCTTTGTGCTTGGCAAAGCTCTTGGCGTTTTTGTCCTGCTGGATGCATCCTTGGTGTCCACCGCGCCGGAGGATCGTGTCTTGGCGCCAGCTTCGAGGTTGCTTTGTGCCACCCCAGCAGAGCAGTGTTTACCAAGGAGTACCGGAGGAGCAGTTTGTTGGTGCCCAGCTCTTCTTGGAGCACCTTTGCTGCATCGGAGGAGCCGTTGGTGGTGCCACAGTGGTGAGCCGTTGATGGTGCAGCATTTGAGGAGCCCCTGAGCGCTCGGCCACAGAGGATCCCTTTGTGGTGCCGCTCTGGAGGAGCCATTTCTTGCTTTGTGCTTGGCCAAGCTCTTGGCGTTTTTGTCCTGCTGGATGCATCCTTGGTGTCCACCGCGCCGGAGGATCGTGTCTTGGCGCCAGCTTAGAGGTGGCTTTGTGCCGCCCCAGCAGAGCAGTGTTTACCAAGGAGTACCGGAGGAGCAGTTTGTTCGTGCCCAGCTCTTCTTGGAGCCCCTTTGCTGCATCGGAGGAGCCGTTGGTGGTGCCACGCTGGTGAGCCGTTGATGGTGCAGCATTTGTGGAGCCCCTGAGCGCTCGGCCGCAGAGGATCCCTTTGTGGTGCCGCTCTGGAGGAGCCATTTCTTGCTGTGTGCTTGGCAAAGCTCTTGGCGTTTGCCGTCCTGGAGGCATCCTGGTACCACCAGGCTGGAGGAGCGTGTGCTGGCACCTCTCCAGAGTATGGCTTTGTACCGCCCCCGCAGAGCAGTGGTACCAGGGAGCACCGGAGGAGCAGTTTGTTTGATGCCCAGCTCTTCTTGGAGCCCCTTTGCTGCATCGGAGGAGCCGTTGGTGGTGCCACGCTGGTGAGCCGTTGATGGTGCAGCATTTGAGGAGCCCCTGAGCGCTTGGCCACAGAGGATCCCTTTGTGGTGCCGCTCTGGAGGAGCCATTTCTTGCTGTGTGCTTGGCAAAGCTCTTGGCGTTTGCCATCCTGGAGGCATCCTGGTATCACCACGCTGGAGGAGCGTGTCCTGGCACCTCTCCAGAGTATGGCTTTGTACCGCCCCAGCAGAGCAGTGGTACCAGGGAGCACCGGAGGAGCAGTTTGTTTGATGCCCAGCTCTTCTTGGAGCCCCTTTGCTGCATCGGAGGAGCCGTTGGTGGTGCCACGCTGGTGAGCCATTGATGGTGCAGCATTTGAGGAGCCCCTGAGCGCTCGGCCGCAGAGGATCCCTTTGTGGTGCCGCTCTGGAGGAGCCATTTCTTGCTTTGTGCTTGGCAAAGCTCTTGGCTTTTGTCCTGCTGGATGCGTCCGTGGTGTCACCACGCTGGAGTAGCGTGTCTTCGTGCTGACCCGGAGTGTGGCTTTGTGCTGCCCCAGCAGAGCAGTGGTTAGCAGGAAGCGCCGGAGGAGCAGTTTGTTTGATGCCCAGCTCTTCTTGGAGCCCCTTTGCTGCATCGGAGGAGCCGTTGGTGGTGCCACGCTGGTGAGCCGTTGATGGTGCAGCATTTGAGGAGCCCCTGAGCGCTCGGCCACAGAGGATCCCTTTGTGGTGCCGCTCTGGAGGAGCCATTTCTTGCTGTGTGCTTGGCAAAGCTCTTGGCGTTTGCCATCCTGGAGGCATCCTGGTATCACCACACTGGAGGAGCGTGTGCTGGCACCTCTCCAGAGGATGGCTTTGTACCGCCCCAGCAGAGCAGTGGTACCAGGGAGCACCGGAGGAGCAGTTTGTTTGATGCCCAGCTCTTCTTGGAGCCCCTTTGCTGCATCGGAGGAGCCGTTGGTGGTGCCACGCTGGTGAGCCGTTGATGGTGCAGCATTTGAGGAGCCCCTGAGCGCTCGGCCGCAGAGGATCCCTTTGTGGTGCCGCTCTGGAGGAGCCATTTCTTGCTTTGTGCTTGGCAAAGCTCTTGGCGTTTGCCGTCCTGGAGGCATCCTGGTGTCACCACGCTGGAGGAGCATGTCCTGGCACCTCTCCAGAGGATGGATTTGTACCGCCCCAGCAGAGCAGTGGTTAGCAGGGAGCGCGGGAGGAGCAGTTTGTTTGATGCCCAGCTCTTCTTGGAGCCCCTTTGCTGGTGCGTGCTTCAGTACAATCAATTGACATTTGCTTGCATCGAGCTGCGTCCCGTCTCTTCATTTGCCGCAAATTGGTGACCCCGATGTGATCCGTTTAAGGATCTGACGTCAAGGGCTCTCGAATCGCTTATCTGAGCGACTTGCCGGGAATCCCCCAGAACTTTGCATGATCTGCTGAAAGGAGCAGGAGCCGGCCTGAAATCCCTCTGGAGTTGAGAGGTGAGCTGTGGGAAATCCATAACGGGGAGTCAGGCTTCGTCCCCAGAAAGAGACGTATATGGACTCATAAAGGGTCTTCTAGTCAGATCCGGGAGTCCGTGCCTCAGTCTCCTCAAACGGTGACCCCTATGGTGGCGTTCCGAAGCCTTGGAAGAATAAGGACGGAACTGGTCGGTAAAAAAGACAGCTGGTGGAAGAGGGCTGTGTTCTGGAGGAGACGCCTTGGCTGAACGATCGTCTTGCTGGCTGGACCAGGCAGACAACCTAAACCCCGAGGATAACACCTGTACTCATCGAGACTGGTGAGCAGCCAAGAAACTTTAGAGCTTTTAAATATTTGAAGAAGTTTTAAGACGCTCTAGAAACCTGTACTCACTGAGACAGGCGAGCAGTCAAGAAACTTTAGAGACTTTGAAAGAAATGACAGTGGTCATGTTTGTTAGCCACTGTAACAATTGTAGGTATCATGTACCGCCACATGTTACTCATCTACCTGTGGTGTCTGTTCTGTTATCCTTTGTTAGACATCCGCCTATCTGCTGACCTTCTGTGTTAAAACTTTAGCGGAACACTTCAGCAGGAGAGGACAGATAAGGGTAAAAGAAATAATTAAGCAAGAAAAGCAGATGGCCAGCAAGGGCATAAATTACCTCAGACTGATAAGAACACTGCAAATGTGCAAGACCATCACATAATGAGCAAAAGGTGAAAAGTACACCATGAGGAAGACCTACAGCCTTCCTCCCATAGACCACTGCCCACATTCTAAAGACCCCGGCCCACAATTTTTGGAAGAATCTGCGCAAGCGCGAAAGACTGATAAGCTAATTAACATATGAAGCGAGGGTAGGCGGGTTCAGGTAATGAATATGTATAGGCGTTAATGGAATATTCATTGTTTCATTATATAAAGATAAGATAACCTGCCCCTCTGGGTGTGTACGATTGGTGGAAGGATCCCCCGTACGCCCGGCGCCGACAATAAAGAATACTTAATCACTAAGAAATTCTGAAGACGTTCTTTGAAACAATCTGGCACCCCAGATGGGACGGCTCTCTGCCTGACCGTAGGACCCGCTGGGAAGTGGACTCCCTTGGGTACCCCCGGGATTTTCCCGGAGGGACTCCCCAACTCATCGGATCACTGCGGAGGCAGACAAGAATCCCATCTCCTGTAAGTGATAGTATTCTTTATTGCTGTATTCTGGTATTACCGGTAATCTGGGGTTACCCGTAAGACGAGAAAATTGATTTCCGCAGGGTAACATCTGGGTATGCTTGGGAACTAGTTTCTCAGGTATACGTCTGGGTATGCTTGGGAACTAGTTTCTCGGGTATACATCTGGGTATGCTTGGGAACTAGTTTCTCGTGTATATGTCTGGGTATGCTTGGGAACTAGTTTCTCAGGTATACGTCTGGGTGTGCTTGGGGACTAGTTTCTCAGGTATACGTCTGGGTATGCTTGGGAACTAGTTTCTCGGGTATACATCTGGGTATGCTTGGGAACTAGTTTCTCAAGTATACGTCTGGGTATGCTTGGGAACTAGTTTCTCAGGTATACGTCTGGGTATGCTTGGGAACTAGTTTCTCAGGTATACGTCTGGGTATGCTTGGGAACTAGTTTCTCGGGTATATGTCTGGGTATGCTTGGGAACTAGTTTCTGAAGTATACATCTGGGTATGCTTGGGAACTAGATTCTGAAGTATACATCTGGGTATGCTTGGGAACTCGTTTCTCGGGTATACATCTGGGTATGCTTGGGAACTAGTTTCTCAAGTATACGTCTGGGTATGCTTGGGAACTAATTTCTGAAGTATACGTCTGGGTATGCTTGGGAACTAGTTTCTGAAGTATACGTCTGGGTATGCTTGGGAACTAGTTTCTGAAGTATACGTCTGGGTATGCTTGGGAACTAGTTTCTCAAGTATACGTCTGGGTATGCTTGGGAACTAGTTTCTCGGGTATACGTCTGGGTATGCTTGGGAACTAGTTTCTCGGGTATACGTCTGGGTGTGCTTGGGAACTAGTTTCTCGGGTATACGTCTGGGTGTGCTTGGGGACTAGTTTCTCGGGTATACGTCTGGGTGTGCTTGGGGACTAGTTTCTCGGGTATACGTCTGGGTGTGCTTGGGAACTAGTTTCTCGGGTATACGTCTGGGTATGCTTGGGGACTAGTTTCTCGGGTATACGTCTGGGTATGCTTGGGGACTAGTTTCTCGGGTATACGTCTGGGTATGCTTGGGGACTAGTTTCTCGGGTATACGTCTGGGTGTGCTTGGGAACTAGTTTCTCGGGTATACGTCTGGGTATGCTTGGGAACTAGTTTCTCGGGTATACGTCTGGGTATGCTTGGGAACTAGTTTCTCGGGTATACGTCTGGTCTGGAAAACTCAGGTATACTTCTGTGGCTGACACTCTAAGTATACTTCTGGTTCTGTTTGGGTTTTATCGGCATTTAATTGCCATCTGGAACCTGGCAAGTTTGCTTATAAAGCTTATTTGCTGCAGTGTTGCTTATTTTGGTTACCGGATTTGTGGAATTTGACTTTGATAATTGTTACTGTGATTTCGGCTATATTTTTTATAATAGTGAGCTCTTGTTGTTGCTGTAGAAAGATACCTGTGTGTTGCGTTTTGTAAGTAGTAATTCTGTAAGTGATAAGTGTGTTCTGTGAGTGTAAGCTGGAAAAATGGGAGGAAAACAGAGTGGTGGGATTTTAAAGAAAAGCCCGTTAGGATGTGTTTTGAGGGATGTTGGAGGGTCTGCTGGTGGAAATGTGAATAAGAAAATACTTTGCTGCAGTATGGAGAGAAG
Organism: Falco naumanni; assembly: GCF_017639655.2. Classification (NCBI taxonomy): domain Eukaryota; kingdom Metazoa; phylum Chordata; class Aves; order Falconiformes; family Falconidae; genus Falco; species Falco naumanni. Next base: position 4,586 of record NW_024427325.1, on the reverse strand, counting down.
GAAAATGGGATGAAGTAATGTGTGCTGATATGTTTGTGTGACAGGAGGAGTGTGGGATTAACACCACCTGATCTTTGATTATGGCTCTAGAAAAGGATAAAAAAAACAAACAAACAAAACTGTACTCAGTGTCTTGCTTTATGTAAGTTGCATTACTATAGTATATTTACATGAGGATCTGAGGCTGCGTCAGTGTTGTGCAGGTAGGGTGATGCAGCAGAAGGAGATTTGTAAGATTAAACACCTGTGCTGTGGACAGGATGTCCACGTTGTATGCAAAACTAGCTCTACTCTGCCTGTGGGGGGGATGGAGCACTTTGCTTAATTTCAGCTGACAGTGGCATTGCTCCAATTCAGCTCCACAATACAAAGCCAAGTTCAGTAACTGATTTGTAGATTTATTTGCAGGGATATTTTTTTGGTGACTGTGAACACGTCTGTGGCTTTCCATTCGAATACTGAAGCTGCTGCTGGTTAACCTGAGTTAATATGATGCTTAAACAGCGTCTTCTTATAGGCTTAAATTGTGGGAGGCACAGAAGTATCCTAAAATAAATGTGTGTAATTATGCCTGTGCTTAATGGATTGTAAAGAAATACTGAAATTTTCTAAGATAAACAGGCAAACACAGTTGTCAGAGTAATACTTATATGGCGGTCTTAAAGGTTTTACTGTTACGGAGGTACAAAATGGAGAGGCTAATGAGCAAGGCCTTGATCCACATTCTCTTTGGGGCACCGTTAGTCCTCTGGTTAAAATTTTAGGTTTTTGGTGTACCTGTTTAATAGCTTTAAGGAAGTTCTTGTTGAAATATTTGTGTAAAAAAAAAAAAAAAAAAAAATAGAGAGCCCTGAGGTTGTGTTTCTTTCTGTGCAGCAACCAGAATGAAACATGTTGTAAGATAAAAACTTGTGATAATGTATGTAAGATCTGAAGCCGGGGGAGGGGGGTGGAGAGTCAAAGACCCTGTGAAAGTGTTAAAGTATTGGGGTGAGTTTGTACAAACCCCCGTACCCCCTCGAAGGTGCGGCTGAGTCACGCTGGACGCATGGCAGGGTGTTTGCTGTTTGCCTGCAAAGGCTGATATGTAATAACACAGACTTAAAGCAACAAGTAGCAGATTTGCATTCAGGGTAAGAAAGAGTTAAAACAGAAGTGCTGCTGCAGAGGCAGGCTTGTGTAACCTGCAGAGCAGGAACAGCATCTCCTGCCCCGAATCCTCCTGCTGGTGGGGAGGAGGGGGTTGCTATTGCTGACAATTGAGCAGAAGGACCTGACAATGTCACCCCAATTGCTGCAGCATTTGCAGTACAACAGGACCGGTAACGGCCCCTTTAGGGCAGGGAATGGGTATGAGGTGGAATTTTACTGAATAGGAAACCAACTTATTTGTTAAACTTCAGTAAAAAAATAATAATAATAATAAAAAAAAATTGTTACAGTTGTGGGAGCTGCTGGCCACCAGGAAAACATCCTGAAACCTTTAAAGTACAAACTAAGAAAACAAATAAGAATGCCAAATTCACCAAAATCTTTGTTGGGATGAGATTTATTAGAATATCTAGACGTTTAAAGAAGGAGAAATGTTGTGTAAAAAAAAAAAAATTAAAAAAAAAAAATGAGAGCGCTGAGGTTGTGGTTCTTTCTGTGCAGCAACCAGAATGAAACATGTTGTAAGATAAAAGTTAAAAATGATCAAGTAATTGAAATATTAAGCTTATCTTTAATTCAACAGAAAAGAGGAAAAGAGGACCTCCCTGAAGTAAAATAAATTTTTAACCAGGTGTATCCGAAAATAAAAGGTGAAAAATGCTTTACCTGTTACAGTAAAAATGATAAGGGGGAGGCTTGCCCAGTTCAGATAAAAACAATATCCCTTGGTCAGCAAGGCTGTGGGGATATTGGCAGAAAAACTGAAATAAAATACACTCTGTAGTAGATCTACTAATGTAAATCTGTGTGTTTTGCCATGACAGTGACTTGTTATGGGATGTGCAGATGAAACTCTGTGAGTTGGAAAAGGCAATAATAAACATCTCAGCTGTAATAGAAACAGTGGAAAATAGAACAGTTGATGCCCTCCTGGCACTCCAGGAGGAAGTTACTGACTTATCGAAAATAGTATCACAGAATCGTATGGCCTTAGATTTGCTATTAGCCTTTCAAGGAGGGGTATGCACTGTGATCAATGTAGATTGTTGCATGTATGCAGATCAGAGCGGGCGAATCACCGAGGACCTCCAAGAAATAAGGAAACAAGTAAATATTCTACATAAAGTGACACAAGACAACACTTCTTGGAGTTTTTTTGAATTATGGGAGAAATTGACATCCTGGTTGCCCAATCTAACATGGTTAAAACAATTATTTGTAATGATCATTGTAATTGTCTTTCTATTTTTAATTATTAGTATAGCTGTCCGTTGTGGATTTTGGTGTTTTAAGGGAACTGGAAATTCCTATAGCGAATGGAAGAGAAATCAACTGCGACAAAAATTGGAATCTAATCAATACTTCGAGTCTGAGTAAAAGAATTTACTAATTTCTTTGAAAAGGGGGGACTGATAGAGAGGGGGGGGGTAAGAGATAGGGTAGAGATTAACAATTGTAATAGTCTGTTTAGCTGTTTAGGGTAAAAGTTGTAAAATTTAAGCTGTTTGCCAAATCTTACACGGTTTGCTTGGGTACTGTGATAAGGTGTACGGGAGTAAAGGGCTTCATGACCATATAAGTCCAGCTTTATGACCATATAAGTCCAAAGAAAGATTACAACCTTGCAAGAACAAGCCAAAGCTGGTTCTGCGGTTTGGACAAAGAGCAGGACGTTACTGAGCCTGCGCCAGATGTGGGGGTCACGAGGAAGACTCACCTGCCTTCATCCTCAGGACCCCTGACGACCACCACCAGGGGACACTGCGCAAACTCAGTCGGGAGAGAGATATGAAATGACTTGCAGAACTAATCTTAATACAAAGCGGGGATAGGTAATGCATATGTATAGGCGTATTACATCATATTATGAATATGTAATGAGTTATTCTTATGAAAACAGAGCAAGTTTTCGTATCAGGCGCGCACGGTTTTGGCGGGACTACTCCCCCGTGCTGCCCAGCGCTGAATAAACATACCTACTTTACAATCTTACAGATTGTGGAGTCTGCTTTCCGCACGTCATCTGCGTTGACAACGAAATACAAGGAATAAGGTTGGTCAGGTGCCTCCTACCATAGTCAAGGGCAAGACTGGGTTGGCCCCTGTGTTTGCCACCAAGAAGAATCTTGAATTCTGCTGTTGGCTGCAACCCAGTAGGCATTGAGCCGTGGGAACATATGCCATGCCAGACCTTGATGTGAGGAATGGCCCCCTCTGTTATAAGAGGATCATCCAGGAAGGAAGGACATAAGATGGCCCATTGATGCACTGATTTGGAAATTGGAACCCGCCTGGCCGACCATGAGGCCAGACGAGTCACAGAGGAGGTAGGAAAGGAGGAATTATCCTTAATACCAGACGATAAAATCCAAACTGTAAGTACAGATCAGGAGCCAAACTATTCTAAAGAAAACTTAAAGAGAATTCAGGACATGAATGATAAAATAAAATTAAGTAAATGGACTTATTTAAGGGATGGTCATATAGTGGTACCATCTAATTTAATATGGACCACAGCCCTATTATTAATAAGACGCATTGGGGAGCTGATGCTTAATATAAAAGTCTAAATCAGAAATTGATAGGGCAAAACTTGTATTCTGTAATAAAACAGGTGACTCAGCAATGTGAAATGTGTTTATGCAATAATCCCAATAAAGCAAATAAAATGAAACTAGGGAACACTAGTAGAGGAAATGTTCCAGTGCAACATTGGCAGACCCAATTTCTCGGAACTTCCTTGAAAAGGGGGGTATCGATATTTATTGGTACTAACAGATACCTTTTCAGGTTGGCCAGAAGCCTTCCCATGCAGAACTGCTAAAGCCCGGGAAGTGACCGAAATACTGCTCCAAGAGATAATACCTAGGTTTGGAGTCCCAGCGGTAATGTCCTCGAATAGAGGACCACATTTTGTGTCCAGAATAGTGCAACAGATCAGCCCCCATCTAGGAATAGATTGGCAATTACATACCCCATACCGACCACAATCGAGTGGCCAGGTAGAAAAGATGAATCAATTCTTAACACTATGGTACACCCCATTGTGATCTTATTGATCAGTTTAGGAATTTCCTTAATACTAGCCATTATGTTATATTTGTGGGTTTGGGAGAATGTTTAAAAGGGTAACACTTATGTATGATGCTTTATGTCATTCGGGAAGACTGCTTAAGTAAAAGAATTTACTTAATTTAATAGAAAAGGGGGGATTGATATGGAGAAATAGTGTGAAATGGGGACGATGGAACACCGACTGTGATTGTATATGTCTGCCCAGGAATGTGGTGACTAGTCATGGGTGCGGTGTCTGGTCACATAGGCACACAGCTCTGAGGAGACAACTACAGTTTTGAGGAGACGCCTGCCCCTCTTCCTCTAACAAAGGGGCTATTAAAAAAAGAATGAGAAAAGGATGAGAGATATTCCAATGC